>NW_027366402.1:0-73341 GCF_046119375.1 Phyllobates terribilis | reverse complement strand
CAAACATTTCTGACGTTTTTCATGGCAAAAAATCAATGATTATTGTAAATGCACAAACAGTAATATCTTCCACATTGCAAGGTGCAATTCTGAAATTTTTGCTTTTTCCTGCTAATCCTAGCATGATAATGAAGATACAAAGAGAGTGAGATGCCAGCTCCTTTCATTCAGTCAGTAGCTTCAAACATTGGTATATGAAACATTTTTTTCAATGGCAAAAATCAATGAATATTGTAAATGCACAAACAGTAATATCTCCACATTGCAAGGTGCAATTCTGAAATTTTTGCTTTTTTCCTGTTAATCCTAGCATGATAAAGAAGATCAAAGAGATGAGATGACCTCCTTTCATTCAGTCAGTAGCTTCAAACATTTCTGGACGTTTTTCAATGGCAAAAATCAATGAATATTGTAAATGCACAAACAGTAATATCTCCACATTGCAAGGTGCAATTCTGAAATTTTTTGCTTTTTCTGCTAATCCTAGCATGATAATGAAGATTCAAAGAGAGTGAGATGCCAGCTCCTTCATTCAGTCAGTAGCTTCAAACATTTCTGGTATATGAAAAACATGTTTTTCAATGGCAAAAATCAATGAATATTGTAAATGCACAAACAGTAATATCTCCACATTGCAAGGTGCAATTCTGAAATTTTTTGCTTTTTCCTGCTAATCCTAGCATGATAAAGAAGATTCAAGAGAGTGAGATGCCACCTCCTTTCATTCAGTCAGTAGCTTCAACATTTCTGGACGTTTTTCAATGGCAAAAATCAAGAATATTGTAAATGCACAAACAGTAATATCTCCACATTGCAAGGTGCAATTCTGAAATTTTTTGCTTTTTCCTGCTAATCCTAGCATGATAAAGAAGATTCAAAGAGAGTGAGATGCCAGCTCCTTTCATTCAGTCAGTAGCTTCAAACATTTCTGGTATATGAAAAACATGTTTTTCAATGGCAAAAATCAATGAATATTGTAAATGCACAAACAGTAATATCTCCACATTGCAAGGTGCAATTCTGAAATTTTTTGCTTTTTCCTGCTAATCCTAGCATGATAAAGAAGATTCAAAGAGAGTGAGATGCCAGCTCCTTTCATTCAGTCAGTAGCTTCAAACATTTCTGGCAGTTTTTTTCAATGGCAAAAATCAATGAATATTGTAAATGCACAAACAGTAATATCTCCACATTGCAAGGTGCAATTCTGAAATTTTTTGCTTTTTCCTGTTAATCCTAGCATGATAAAGAAGATTCAAAGAGAGTGAGATGCCAGCTCCTTTCATTCAGTCAGTAGCTTCAAACATTTCTGGATATTGAATAACGTTTTTCAATGGCAAAAATCAATGAATATTGTAAATGCACAAACAGTAATATCTCCACTTGCAAGGTGCATTCTGAAATTTTTGCTTTTTCCTGCTAATCCTAGCATGATAAAGAAGATTCAAAGAGAGTGAGATGCCAGCTCCTTTCATTCAGTCAGTAGCTTCAAACATTTCTGGTATATGAAAAACATGTTTTTCAATGGCAAAAATCAATGAATATTGTAAATGCACAAACAGTAATATCTCCACATTGCAAGGTGCAATTCTGAAATTTTTGCTTTTTCCTGTAATCCTAGCATGATAAAGAAGATTCAAGAGAGTGAGATGCCAGCTCCTTTCATTCAGTCAGTAGCTTCAAACATTTCTGGTATATGAAAAACATGTTTTTCAATGGCAAAAATCAATGAATATTGTAAATGCACAAACAGTAATATCTCCACATTGCAAGGTGCAATTCTGAAATTTTTTGCTTTTTCCTGCTAATCCTAGCATGATAAAAGAAGATTCAAAGAGAGTGAGATGCCAGCTCCTTTCATTCAGTCAGTAGCTTCAAACATTTCTGGACGTTTTTCAATGGCAAAAATCAATGAATATTGTAAATGCACAAACAGTAATATCTCCACATTGCAAGGTGCAATTCTGAAATTTTTTGCTTTTTCCTGTTAATCCTAGCATGATAAAGAAGATTCAAAGAGAGTGAGATGCCAGCTCCTTTCATTCAGTCAGTAGCTTCAAACATTTCTGGTATATGAAAAACATGTTTTTCAATGGCAAAAATCAATGAATATTGTAAATGCACAAACAGTAATATCTCCACATTGCAAGGTGCAATTCTGAAATTTTTTGCTTTTTCCTGCTAATCCTAGCATGATAAAGAAGATTCAAAGAGAGTGAGATGCCACTCCTTTCATTCAGTCAGTAGCTTCAAACATTTCTGGACGTTTTTCAATGGCAAAAATCAATGAATATTGTAAATGCACAAACAGTAATATCTCCACATTGCAAGGTGCAATTCTGAAATTTTTTGCTTTTTCCTGTTAATCCTAGCATGATAAAGAAGATTCAAAGAGAGTGAGATGCCAGCTCCTTTCATTCAGTCAGTAGCTTCAAACATTTCTGGTATATGAAAAACATGTTTTCAATGGCAAAAATCAATGAATATTGTAAATGCACAAACAGTAATATCTCCACATTGCAAGGTGCAATTCTGAAATTTTTTGCTTTTTCCTGCTAATCCTAGCATGATAAAGAAGATTCAAAGAGAGTGAGATGCCAGCTCCTTTCATTCAGTCAGTAGCTTCAAACATTTCTGGACGTTTTTCAATGGCAAAAATCAATGAATATTGTAAATGCACAAACAGTAATATCTCCACATTGCAAGGTGCAATTCTGAAATTTTTTGCTTTTTCCTGTTAATCCTAGCATGATAAAGAAGATTCAAAGAGAGTGAGATGCCAGCTCCTTTCATTCAGTCAGTAGCTTCAAACATTTCTGGTATATGAAAAACATGTTTTTCAATGGCAAAAATCAATGAATATTGTAAATGAACAAACAGTAATATCTCCACATTGCAAGGTGCAATTCTGAAATTTTTTGCTTTTTCCTGCTAATCCTAGCATGATAAAGAAGATTCAAAGAGAGTGAGATGCCAGCCTCCTTTCATTCAGTCAGTAGCTTCAAACATTTCTGGACGTTTTTCAATGGCAAAAATCAATGAATATTGTAATGCACAAACAGTAATATCTCCACATTGCAAGGTGCAATTCTGAAATTTTTGCTTTTTCCTGTTAATCCTAGCATGATAAAGAAGATTAAAAGAGAGTGAGATGCCAGCTCCTTTCATTCAGTCAGTAGCTTCAAACATTTCTGGTATATGAAAAACATGTTTTTCAATGGCAAAAATCAATGAATATTGTAAATGCACAAACAGTAATATCTCCACATTGCAAGGTGCAATTCTGAAATTTTTTGCTTTTTCCTGCTAATCCTAGCATGATAAAGAAGATTCAAAGAGAGTGAGATGCCAGCTCCTTTCATTCAGTCAGTAGCTTCAAACATTTCTGGTATATGAAAAACATGTTTTTCAATGGCAAAAATCAATGAATATTGTAAATGCACAAACAGTAATATCTCCACATTGCAAGGTGCAATTCTGAAATTTTTTGCTTTTTCCTGCTAATCCTAGCATGATAAAGAAGATTCAAAGAGAGTGAGATGCCAGCTCCTTTCATTCAGTCAGTAGCTTCAACATTTCTGGACGTTTTTCAATGGCAAAAATCAATGAATATTGTAAATGCACAAACAGTAATATCTCCACATTGCAAGGTGCAATTCTGAAATTTTTTGCTTTTTCCTGTTAATCCTAGCATGATAAAGAAGATTCAAAGAGAGTGAGATGCCAGCTCCTTTCATTCAGTCAGTAGCTTCAAACATTTCTGGTATATGAAAAACATGTTTTTCAATGGCAAAAATCAATGAATATTGTAAATGCACAAACAGTAATATCTCCACATTGCAAGGTGCAATTCTGAAATTTTTTGCTTTTTCCTGCTAATCCTAGCATGATAAAGAAGATTCAAAGAGAGTGAGATGCCAGCTCCTTTCATTCAGTCAGTAGCTTCAAACATTTCTGGTATATGAAAAACATGTTTTTCAATGGCAAAAATCAATGAATATTGTAAATGCACAAACAGTAATATCTCCACATTGCAAGGTGCAATTCTGAAATTTTTTGCTTTTTCCTGCTAATCCTAGCATGATAAAGAAGATTCAAAGAGAGTGAGAATGCCAACTCCTTTCATTCAGTCAGTAGCTTCAAACATTTCTGGACGTTTTTCAATGGCAAAAATCAATGAATATTGTAAATGCACAAACAGTAATATCTCCACATTGCAAGGTGCAATTCTGAAATTTTTTGCTTTTTCCTGCTAATCCTAGCATGATAATGAAGATTCAAAGAGAGTGAGATGCCAGCTCCTTTCATTCAGTCAGTAGCTTCAAACATTTCTGGTATATGAAAAACATGTTTTTCAATGGCAAAAATCAATGAATATTGTAAATGCACAAACAGTAATATCTCCACATTGCAAGGTGCAATTCTGAATTTTTTGCTTTTTCCTGCTAATCCTAGCATGATAAAGAAGATTCAAAGAGAGTGAGATGCCACCTCCTTTCATTCAGTCAGTAGCTTCAAACATTTCTGGTAGATGATAACAATGTTTTTAAATGGCAAAAATCAATGAATATTGTAAATGCACAAACAGTAATATCTCCACATTGCAAGGTGCAATTCTGAAATTTTTTGCTTTTTCCTGCTAATCCTAGCATGATAAAGAAGATTCAAAGAGAGTGAGATGCCAGCTCCTTTCATTCAGTCAGTAGCTTCAAACATTTCTGGTATATGAAAAACATGTTTTTCAATGGCAAAAATCAATGAATATTGTAAATGCACAAACAGTAATATCTCCACATTGCAAGGTGCAATTATGAAATTTTTTGCTTTTTCCTGCTAATCCTAGCATGATAAAGAAGATTCAAAGAGAGTGAGATGCCAGCTCCTTTCATTCAGTCAGTAGCTTCAAACATTCTGGACGTTTTTCAATGGCAAAAATCAATGAATATTTGTAAATGCACAAACAGTAATATCTCCACATTGCAAGGTGCAATTCTGAAATTTTTGCTTTTTCCTGTTAATCCTAGCATGATAAAGAAGATTCAAAGAGAGTGAGATGCCAGCTCCTTTCAGTCAGTAGCTTCAAACATTTCTGGTATATGAATAACGATGTTTTTCAATGGCAAAAATCAATGAATATGTAAATGCACAAACAGTAATATCTCCACATTTCAAGGTGCAATTCTGAAATTTTTTGCTTTTTCCTGCTAATCCTAGCATGATAAAGAAGATTCAAAGAGAGTGAGATGCCAGCTCCTTTCATTCAGTCAGTAGCTTCAAACATTTCTGGTATATGAAAAACTGTTTTTCAATGGCAAAAATCAATGAATATTGTAAATGCACAAACAGTAATATCTCCACATTGCAAGGTGCAATTCTGAAATTATTTGCTTTTTCCTGCTAATCCTAGCATGATAAAGAAGATTCAAAGAGAGTGAAATGCCAGCTCCTTTCATTCAGTCAGTAGCTTCAAACATTTCTGGTTATGAAAAAACGTTTTTCAATGGCAAAAATCAATGAATATTGTAAATGCACAAACAGTAATATCTCCACATTGCAAGGTGCAATTCTGAAATTTTTTGCTTTTTCCTGCTAATCCTAGCATGATAAAGAAGATTCAAAGAGAGTGAGATGCCAGCTCCTTTCATTCAGTCAGTAGCTTCAAACATTTCTGGACGTTTTTCAATGGCAAAAATCAATGAATATTGTAAATGCACAAACAGTAATATCTCCACATTGCAAGGTGCAATTCTGAAATTTTTTGCTTTTTCCTGTTAATCCTAGCATGATAAAGAAGATTCAAAGAGATGAGATGCCAGCTCCTTTCATTCAGTCAGTAGCTTCAAACATTTCTGGTATATGAATAACATGATGTTTTTCAATGGCAAAAATCAATGAATATTGTAAATGCACAAACAGTAATATCTCCACATTGCAAGGTGCAATTCTGAAATTTTTTGCTTTTTCCTGCTAATCCTAGCATGATAAAGAAGATTCAAAGAGAGTGAGATGCCAGCTCCTTTCATTCAGTCAGTAGCTTCAAACATTTCTGGTATATGAAAAACATGTTTTCAATGGCAAAAATCAATGAATATTGTAAATGCACAAACAGTAATATCTCCACATTGCAAGGTGCAATTCTGAAATTTTTTGCTTTTTCCTGCTAATCCTAGCATGATAAAGAAGATTCAAAGAGAGTGAGATGCCAGCTCCTTTCATTCAGTCAGTAGCTTCAAACATTTCTGGACGTTTTTCAATGGCAAAAATCAATGAATATTGTAAATGCACAAACAGTAATATCTCCACATTGCAAGGTGCAATTCTGAAATTTTTTGCTTTTTCCTGTTAATCCTAGCATGATAAAGAAGATTCAAAGAGAGTGAGATGCCAGCTCCTTTCATTCAGTCAGTAGCTTCAAACATTTCTGGTATATGAAAAACATGTTTTTCAATGGCAAAAATCAATGAATATTGTAAATGCACAAACAGTAATATCTCCACATTGCAAGGTGCAATTCTGAAATTTTTTGCTTTTTCCTGCTAATCCTAGCATGATAAAGAAGATTCAAAGAGAGTGAGATGCCAGCTCCTTTCATTCAGTCAGTAGCTTCAAACATTTCTGGACGTTTTTCAATGGCAAAAATCAATGAATATTGTAAATGCACAAACAGTAATATCTCCACATTGCAAGGTGCAATTCTGAAATTTTTTGCTTTTTCCTGTTAATCCTAGCATGATAAAGAAGATTCAAAGAGAGTGAGATGCCAGCTCCTTTCATTCAGTCAGTAGCTTCAAACATTTCTGGTATATGAAAAACATGTTCTTCAATGGCAAAAATCAATGAATATTGTAAATGCACAAACAGTAATATCTCCACATTGCAAGGTGCAATTCTGAAATTTTTTGCTTTTTCCTGCTAATCCTAGCATGATAAAGAAGATTCAAAGAGAGTGAGATGCCAGCTCCTTTCATTCAGTCAGTAGCTTCAAACATTTCTGGACGTTTTTCAATGGCAAAAATCAATGAATATTGTAAATGCACAAACAGTAATATCTCCACATTGCAAGGTGCAATTCTGAAATTTTTTGCTTTTTCCTGTTAATCCTAGCATGATAAAGAAGATTCAAAGAGAGTGAGATGCCAGCTCCTTTCATTCAGTCAGTAGCTTCAAACATTTCTGGTATATGAAAAACATGTTTTTCAATGGCAAAAATCAATGAATATTGTAAATGAACAAACAGTAATATCTCCACATTGCAAGGTGCAATTCTGAAATTTTTTGCTTTTTCCTGCTAATCCTAGCATGATAAAGAAGATTCAAAGAGAGTGAGATGCCACCTCCTTTCATTCAGTCAGTAGCTTCAAACATTTCTGGACGTTTTTCAATGGCAAAAATCAATGAATATTGTAAATGCACAAACAGTAATATCTCCACATTGCAAGGTGCAATTCTGAAATTTTTTGCTTTTTCCTGTTAATCCTAGCATGATAAAGAAGATTAAAAGAGAGTGAGATGCCAGCTCCTTTCATTCAGTCAGTAGCTTCAAACATTTCTGGTATATGAAAAACATGTTTTTCAATGGCAAAAATCAATGAATATTGTAAATGCACAAACAGTAATATCTCCACATTGCAAGGTGCAATTCTGAAATTTTTTGCTTTTTCCTGCTAATCCTAGCATGATAAAGAAGATTCAAAGAGAGTGAGATGCCAGCTCCTTTCATTCAGTCAGTAGCTTCAAACATTTCTGGTATATGAAAAACATGTTTTTCAATGGCAAAAATCAATGAATATTGTAAATGCACAAACAGTAATATCTCCACATTGCAAGGTGCAATTCTGAAATTTTTTGCTTCTTCCTGCTAATCCTAGCATGATAAAGAAGATTCAAAGAGAGTGAGATGCCAGCTCCTTTCATTCAGTCAGTAGCTTCAAACATTTCTGGACGTTTTTCAATGGCAAAAATCAATGAATATTGTAAATGCACAAACAGTAATATCTCCACATTGCAAGGTGCAATTCTGAAATTTTTTGCTTTTTCCTGTTAATCCTAGCATGATAAAGAAGATTCAAAGAGAGTGAGATGCCAGCTCCTTTCATTCAGTCAGTAGCTTCAAACATTTCTGGTATATGAAAAACATGTTTTTCAATGGCAAAAATCAATGAATATTGTAAATGCACAAACAGTAATATCTCCACATTGCAAGGTGCAATTCTGAAATTTTTTGCTTTTTCCTGCTAATCCTAGCATGATAAAGAAGATTCAAAGAGAGTGAGATGCCAGCTCCTTTCATTCAGTCAGTAGCTTCAAACATTTCTGGTATATGAAAAACATGTTTTTCAATGGCAAAAATCAATGAATATTGTAAATGCACAAACAGTAATATCTCCACATTGCAAGGTGCAATTCTGAAATTTTTTGCTTTTTCCTGCTAATCCTAGCATGATAAAGAAGATTCAAAGAGAGTGAGATGCCAACTCCTTTCATTCAGTCAGTAGCTTCAAACATTTCTGGACGTTTTTCAATGGCAAAAATCAATGAATATTGTAAATGCACAAACAGTAATATCTCCACATTGCAAGGTGCAATTCTGAAATTTTTTGCTTTTTCCTGCTAATCCTAGCATGATAATGAAGATTCAAAGAGAGTGAGATGCCAGCTCCTTTCATTCAGTCAGTAGCTTCAAACATTTCTGGTATATGAAAAACATGTTTTTCAATGGCAAAAATCAATGAATATTGTAAATGCACAAACAGTAATATCTCCACATTGCAAGGTGCAATTCTGAAATTTTTTGCTTTTTCCTGCTAATCCTAGCATGATAAAGAAGATTCAAAGAGAGTGAGATGCCACCTCCTTTCATTCAGTCAGTAGCTTCAAACATTTCTGGACGTTTTTCAATGGCAAAAATCAATGAATATTGTAAATGCACAAACAGTAATATCTCCACATTGCAAGGTGCAATTCTGAAATTTTTTGCTTTTTCCTGCTAATCCTAGCATGATAAAGAAGATTCAAAGAGAGTGAGATGCCAGCTCCTTTCATTCAGTCAGTAGCTTCAAACATTTCTGGTATATGAAAAACATGTTTTTCAATGGCAAAAATCAATGAATATTGTAAATGCACAAACAGTAATATCTCCACATTGCAAGGTGCAATTATGAAATTTTTTGCTTTTTCCTGCTAATCCTAGCATGATAAAGAAGATTCAAAGAGAGTGAGATGCCAGCTCCTTTCATTCAGTCAGTAGCTTCAAACATTTCTGGACGTTTTTCAATGGCAAAAATCAATGAATATTGTAAATGCACAAACAGTAATATCTCCACATTGCAAGGTGCAATTCTGAAATTTTTTGCTTTTTCCTGTTAATCCTAGCATGATAAAGAAGATTCAAAGAGAGTGAGATGCCAGCTCCTTTCAGTCAGTAGCTTCAAACATTTCTGGTATATGAATAACGATGTTTTTCAATGGCAAAAATCAATGAATATTGTAAATGCACAAACAGTAATATCTCCACATTTCAAGGTGCAATTCTGAAATTTTTTGCTTTTTCCTGCTAATCCTAGCATGATAAAGAAGATTCAAAGAGAGTGAGATGCCAGCTCCTTTCATTCAGTCAGTAGCTTCAAACATTTCTGGTATATGAAAAACATGTTTTTCAATGGCAAAAATCAATGAATATTGTAAATGCACAAACAGTAATATCTCCACATTGCAAGGTGCAATTCTGAAATTATTTGCTTTTTCCTGCTAATCCTAGCATGATAAAGAAGATTCAAAGAGAGTGAAATGCCAGCTCCTTTCATTCAGTCAGTAGCTTCAAACATTTCTGGACGTTTTTCAATGGCAAAAATCAATGAATATTGTAAATGCACAAACAGTAATATCTCCACATTGCAAGGTGCAATTCTGAAATTTTTTGCTTTTCCTGCTAATCCTAGCATGATAAAGAAGATTCAAAGAGAGTGAGATGCCAGCTCCTTTCATTCAGTCAGTAGCTTCAAACATTTCTGGACGTTTTTCAATGGCAAAAATCAATGAATATTGTAAATGCACAAACAGTAATATCTCCACATTGCAAGGTGCAATTCTGAAATTTTTTGCTTTTTCCTGTTAATCCTAGCATGATAAAGAAGATTCAAAGAGAGAGATGCCAGCTCCTTTCATTCAGTCAGTAGCTTCAAACATTTCTGGTATATGAATAACATGATGTTTTTCAATGGCAAAAATCAATGAATATTGTAAATGCACAAACAGTAATATCTCCACATTGCAAGGTGCAATTCTGAAATTTTTTGCTTTTTCCTGCTAATCCTAGCATGATAAAGAAGATTCAAAGAGAGTGAGATGCCAGCTCCTTTCATTCAGTCAGTAGCTTCAAACATTTCTGGTATATGAAAAACATGTTTTTCAATGGCAAAAATCAATGAATATTGTAAATGCACAAACAGTAATATCTCCACATTGCAAGGTGCAATTCTGAAATTTTTTGCTTTTTCCTGCTAATCCTAGCATGATAAAGAAGATTCAAAGAGAGTGAGATGCCAGCTCCTTTCATTCAGTCAGTAGCTTCAAACATTTCTGGACGTTTTTCAATGGCAAAAATCAATGAATATTGTAAATGCACAAACAGTAATATCTCCACATTGCAAGGTGCAATTCTGAAATTTTTTGCTTTTTCCTGTTAATCCTAGCATGATAAAGAAGATTCAAAGAGAGTGAGATGCCAGCTCCTTTCATTCAGTCAGTAGCTTCAAACATTTCTGGTATATGAAAAACATGTTTTTCAATGGCAAAAATCAATGAATATTGTAAATGCACAAACAGTAATATCTCCACATTGCAAGGTGCAATTCTGAAATTTTTTGCTTTTTCCTGCTAATCCTAGCATGATAAAGAAGATTCAAAGAGAGTGAGATGCCAGCTCCTTTCATTCAGTCAGTAGCTTCAAACATTTCTGGTATATGAAAAACATGTTTTTCAATGGCAAAAATCAATGAATATTGTAAATGCACAAACAGTAATATCTCCACATTGCAAGGTGCAATTCTGAAATTTTTTGCTTTTTCCTGCTAATCCTAGCATGATAAAGAAGATTCAAAGAGAGTGAGATGCCAACTCCTTTCATTCAGTCAGTAGCTTCAAACATTTCTGGACGTTTTTCAATGGCAAAAATCAATGAATATTGTAAATGCACAAACAGTAATATCTCCACATTGCAAGGTGCAATTCTGAAATTTTTTGCTTTTTCCTGCTAATCCTAGCATGATAATGAAGATTCAAAGAGAGTGAGATGCCAGCTCCTTTCATTCAGTCAGTAGCTTCAAACATTTCTGGTATATGAAAAACATGTTTTTCAATGGCAAAAATCAATGAATATTGTAAATGCACAAACAGTAATATCTCCACATTGCAAGGTGCAATTCTGAAATTTTTTGCTTTTTCCTGCTAATCCTAGCATGATAAAGAAGATTCAAAGAGAGTGAGATGACACCTCCTTTCATTCAGTCAGTAGCTTCAAACATTTCTGGACGTTTTTCAATGGCAAAAATCAATGAATATTGTAAATGCACAAACAGTAATATCTCCACATTGCAAGGTGCAATTCTGAAATTTTTTGCTTTTTCCTGCTAATCCTAGCATGATAAAGAAGATTCAAAGAGAGTGAGATGCCAGCTCCTTTCATTCAGTCAGTAGCTTCAAACATTTCTGGTATATGAAAAACATGTTTTTCAATGGCAAAAATCAATGAATATTGTAAATGCACAAACAGTAATATCTCCACATTGCAAGGTGCAATTATGAAATTTTTTGCTTTTTCCTGCTAATCCTAGCATGATAAAGAAGATTCAAAGAGAGTGAGATGCCAGCTCCTTTCATTCAGTCAGTAGCTTCAAACATTTCTGGACGTTTTTCAATGGCAAAAATCAATGAATATTGTAAATGCACAAACAGTAATATCTCCACATTGCAAGGTGCAATTCTGAAATTTTTTGCTTTTTCCTGTTAATCCTAGCATGATAAAGAAGATTCAAAGAGAGTGAGATGCCAGCTCCTTTCAGTCAGTAGCTTCAAACATTTCTGGTATATGAATAACGATGTTTTTCAATGGCAAAAATCAATGAATATTGTAAATGCACAAACAGTAATATCTCCACATTTCAAGGTGCAATTCTGAAATTTTTTGCTTTTTCCTGCTAATCCTAGCATGATAAAGAAGATTCAAAGAGAGTGAGATGCCAGCTCCTTTCATTCAGTCAGTAGCTTCAAACATTTCTGGTATATGAAAAACATGTTTTTCAATGGCAAAAATCAATGAATATTGTAAATGCACAAACAGTAATATCTCCACATTGCAAGGTGCAATTCTGAAATTATTTGCTTTTTCCTGCTAATCCTAGCATGATAAAGAAGATTCAAAGAGAGTGAAATGCCAGCTCCTTTCATTCAGTCAGTAGCTTCAAACATTTCTGGACGTTTTTCAATGGCAAAAATCAATGAATATTGTAAATGCACAAACAGTAATATCTCCACATTGCAAGGTGCAATTCTGAAATTTTTTGCTTTTTCCTGCTAATCCTAGCATGATAAAGAAGATTCAAAGAGAGTGAGATGCCAGCTCCTTTCATTCAGTCAGTAGCTTCAAACATTTCTGGACGTTTTTCAATGGCAAAAATCAATGAATATTGTAAATGCACAAACAGTAATATCTCCACATTGCAAGGTGCAATTCTGAAATTTTTTGCTTTTTCCTGTTAATCCTAGCATGATAAAGAAGATTCAAAGAGAGAGATGCCAGCTCCTTTCATTCAGTCAGTAGCTTCAAACATTTCTGGTATATGAATAACATGATGTTTTTCAATGGCAAAAATCAATGAATATTGTAAATGCACAAACAGTAATATCTCCACATTGCAAGGTGCAATTCTGAAATTTTTTGCTTTTTCCTGCTAATCCTAGCATGATAAAGAAGATTCAAAGAGAGTGAGATGCCAGCTCCTTTCATTCAGTCAGTAGCTTCAAACATTTCTGGTATATGAAAAACATGTTTTTCAATGGCAAAAATCAATGAATATTGTAAATGCACAAACAGTAATATCTCCACATTGCAAGGTGCAATTCTGAAATTTTTTGCTTTTTCCTGCTAATCCTAGCATGATAAAGAAGATTCAAAGAGAGTGAGATGCCAGCTCCTTTCATTCAGTCAGTAGCTTCAAACATTTCTGGACGTTTTTCAATGGCAAAAATCAATGAATATTGTAAATGCACAAACAGTAATATCTCCACATTGCAAGGTGCAATTCTGAAATTTTTTGCTTTTTCCTGTTAATCCTAGCATGATAAAGAAGATTCAAAGAGAGTGAGATGCCAGCTCCTTTCATTCAGTCAGTAGCTTCAAACATTTCTGGACGTTTTTCAATGGCAAAAATCAATGAATATTGTAAATGCACAAACAGTAATATCTCCACATTGCAAGGTGCAATTCTGAAATTTTTTGCTTTTTCCTGCTAATCCTAGCATGATAAAGAAGATTCAAAGAGAGTGAGATGCCAGCTCCTTTCATTCAGTCAGTAGCTTCAAACATTTCTGGTATATGAAAAACATGTTTTTCAATGGCAAAAATCAATGAATATTGTAAATGCACAAACAGTAATATCTCCACATTGCAAGGTGCAATTATGAAATTTTTTGCTTTTTCCTGCTAATCCTAGCATGATAAAGAAGATTCAAAGAGAGTGAGATGCCAGCTCCTTTCATTCAGTCAGTAGCTTCAAACATTTCTGGACGTTTTTCAATGGCAAAAATCAATGAATATTGTAAATGCACAAACAGTAATATCTCCACATTGCAAGGTGCAATTCTGAAATTTTTTGCTTTTTCCTGTTAATCCTAGCATGATAAAGAAGATTCAAAGAGAGTGAGATGCCAGCTCCTTTCAGTCAGTAGCTTCAAACATTTCTGCTATATGAATAACGATGTTTTTCAATGGCAAAAATCAATGAATATTGTAAATGCACAAACAGTAATATCTCCACATTTCAAGGTGCAATTCTGAAATTTTTTGCTTTTTCCTGCTAATCCTAGCATGATAAAGAAGATTCAAAGAGAGTGAGATGCCAGCTCCTTTCATTCAGTCAGTAGCTTCAAACATTTCTGGTATATGAAAAACATGTTTTTCAATGGCAAAAATCAATGAATATTGTAAATGCACAAACAGTAATATCTCCACATTGCAAGGTGCAATTCTGAAATTATTTGCTTTTTCCTGCTAATCCTAGCATGATAAAGAAGATTCAAAGAGAGTGAAATGCCAGCTCCTTTCATTCAGTCAGTAGCTTCAAACATTTCTGGACGTTTTTCAATGGCAAAAATCAATGAATATTGTAAATGCACAAACAGTAATATCTCCACATTGCAAGGTGCAATTCTGAAATTTTTTGCTTTTTCCTGCTAATCCTAGCATGATAAAGAAGATTCAAAGAGAGTGAGATGCCAGCTCCTTTCATTCAGTCAGTAGCTTCAAACATTTCTGGACGTTTTTCAATGGCAAAAATCAATGAATATTGTAAATGCACAAACAGTAATATCTCCACATTGCAAGGTGCAATTCTGAAATTTTTTGCTTTTTCCTGTTAATCCTAGCATGATAAAGAAGATTCAAAGAGAGAGATGCCAGCTCCTTTCATTCAGTCAGTAGCTTCAAACATTTCTGGTATATGAATAACATGATGTTTTCAATGGCAAAAATCAATGAATATTGTAAATGCACAAACAGTAATATCTCCACATTGCAAGGTGCAATTCTGAAATTTTTTGCTTTTTCCTGCTAATCCTAGCATGATAAAGAAGATTCAAAGAGAGTGAGATGCCAGCTCCTTTCATTCAGTCAGTAGCTTCAAACATTTCTGGTATATGAAAAACATGTTTTTCAATGGCAAAAATCAATGAATATTGTAAATGCACAAACAGTAATATCTCCACATTGCAAGGTGCAATTCTGAAGTTTTTTGCTTTTTCCTGCTAATCCTAGCATGATAAAGAAGATTCAAAGAGAGTGAGATGCCAGCTCCTTTCATTCAGTCAGTAGCTTCAAACATTTCTGGACGTTTTTCAATGGCAAAAATCAATGAATATTGTAAATGCACAAACAGTAATATCTCCACATTGCAAGGTGCAATTCTGAAATTTTTTGCTTTTTCCTGTTAATCCTAGCATGATAAAGAAGATTCAAAGAGAGTGAGATGCCAGCTCCTTTCATTCAGTCAGTAGCTTCAAACATTTCTGGTATATGAAAAACATGTTTTTCAATGGCAAAAATCAATGAATATTGTAAATGCACAAACAGTAATATCTCCACATTGCAAGGTGCAATTCTGAAATTTTTTGCTTTTTCCTGCTAATCCTAGCATGATAAAGAAGATTCAAAGAGAGTGAGATGCCAGCTCCTTTCATTCAGTCAGTAGCTTCAAACATTTCTGGTATATGAAAAACATGTTTTTCAATGGCAAAAATCAATGAATATTGTAAATGCACAAACAGTAATATCTCCACATTGCAAGGTGCAATTCTGAAATTTTTTGCTTTTTCCTGCTAATCCTAGCATGATAAAGGAGATTCAAAGAGAGTGAGATGCCAGCTCCTTTCATTCAGTCAGTAGCTTCAAACATTTCTGGACGTTTTTCAATGGCAAAAATCAATGAATATTGTAAATGCACAAACAGTAATATCTCCACATTGCAAGGTGCAATTCTGAAATTTTTTGCTTTTTCCTGCTAATCCTAGCATGATAATGAAGATTCAAAGAGAGTGAGATGCCAGCTCCTTTCATTCAGTCAGTAGCTTCAAACATTTCTGGTATATGAAAAACATGTTTTTCAATGGCAAAAATCAATGAATATTGTAAATGCACAAACAGTAATATCTCCACATTGCAAGGTGCAATTCTGAAATTTTTTGCTTTTTCCTGCTAATCCTAGCATGATAAAGAAGATTAAAAGAGAGTGAGATGCCAGCTCCTTTCATTCAGTCAGTAGCTTCAAACATTTCTGGACGTTTTTCAATGGCAAAAATCAATGAATATTGTAAATGCACAAACAGTAATATCTCCACATTGCAAGGTGCAATTCTGAAATTTTTTGCTTTTTCCTGTTAATCCTAGCATGATAAAGAAGATTCAAAGAGAGTGAGATGCCAGCTCCTTTCATTCAGTCAGTAGCTTCAAACATTTCTGGTATATGAAAAACATGTTTTTCAATGGCAAAAATCAATGAATATTGTAAATGCACAAACAGTAATATCTCCACATTGCAAGGTGCAATTCTGAAATTTTTTGCTTTTTCCTGCTAATCCTAGCATGATAAAGAAGATTCAAAGAGAGTGAGATGCCAGCTCCTTTCATTCAGTCAGTAGCTTCAAACATTTCTGGTATATGAAAAACATGTTTTTCAATGGCAAAAATCAATGAATATTGTAAATGCACAAACAGTAATATCTCCACATTGCAAGGTGCAATTCTGAAATTTTTTGCTTTTTCCTGCTAATCCTAGCATGATAAAGAAGATTCAAAGAGAGTGAGATGCCAACTCCTTTCATTCAGTCAGTAGCTTCAAACATTTCTGGACGTTTTTCAATGGCAAAAATCAATGAATATTGTAAATGCACAAACAGTAATATCTCCACATTGCAAGGTGCAATTCTGAAATTTTTTGCTTTTTCCTGCTAATCCTAGCATGATAATGAAGATTCAAAGAGAGTGAGATGCCAGCTCCTTTCATTCAGTCAGTAGCTTCAAACATTTCTGGTATATGAAAAACATGTTTTTCAATGGCAAAAATCAATGAATATTGTAAATGCACAAACAGTAATATCTCCACATTGCAAGGTGCAATTCTGAAATTTTTTGCTTTTTCCTGCTAATCCTAGCATGATAAAGAAGATTCAAAGAGAGTGAGATGCCACCTCCTTTCATTCAGTCAGTAGCTTCAAACATTTCTGGACGTTTTTCAATGGCAAAAATCAATGAATATTGTAAATGCACAAACAGTAATATCTCCACATTGCAAGGTGCAATTCTGAAATTTTTTGCTTTTTCCTGCTAATCCTAGCATGATAAAGAAGATTCAAAGAGAGTGAGATGCCAGCTCCTTTCATTCAGTCAGTAGCTTCAAACATTTCTGGTATATGAAAAACATGTTTTTCAATGGCAAAAATCAATGAATATTGTAAATGCACAAACAGTAATATCTCCACATTGCAAGGTGCAATTATGAAATTTTTTGCTTTTTCCTGCTAATCCTAGCATGATAAAGAAGATTCAAAGAGAGTGAGATGCCAGCTCCTTTCATTCAGTCAGTAGCTTCAAACATTTCTGGATGTTTTTCAATGGCAAAAATCAATGAATATTGTAAATGCACAAACAGTAATATCTCCACATTGCAAGGTGCAATTCTGAAATTTTTTGCTTTTTCCTGTTAATCCTAGCATGATAAAGAAGATTCAAAGAGAGTGAGATGCCAGCTCCTTTCAGTCAGTAGCTTCAAACATTTCTGGTATATGAATAACGATGTTTTTCAATGGCAAAAATCAATGAATATTGTAAATGCACAAACAGTAATATCTCCACATTTCAAGGTGCAATTCTGAAATTTTTTGCTTTTTCCTGCTAATCCTAGCATGATAAAGAAGATTCAAAGAGAGTGAGATGCCAGCTCCTTTCATTCAGTCAGTAGCTTCAAACATTTCTGGTATATGAAAAACATGTTTTTCAATGGCAAAAATCAATGAATATTGTAATTGCACAAACAGTAATATCTCCACATTGCAAGGTGCAATTCTGAAATTATTTGCTTTTTCCTGCTAATCCTAGCATGATAAAGAAGATTCAAAGAGAGTGAAATGCCAGCTCCTTTCATTCAGTCAGTAGCTTCAAACATTTCTGGACGTTTTTCAATGGCAAAAATCAATGAATATTGTAAATGCACAAACAGTAATATCTCCACATTGCAAGGTGCAATTCTGAAATTTTTTGCTTTTTCCTGCTAATCCTAGCATGATAAAGAAGATTCAAAGAGAGTGAGATGCCAGCTCCTTTCATTCAGTCAGTAGCTTCAAACATTTCTGGACGTTTTTCAATGGCAAAAATCAATGAATATTGTAAATGCACAAACAGTAATATCTCCACATTGCAAGGTGCAATTCTGAAATTTTTTGCTTTTTCCTGTTAATCCTAGCATGATAAAGAAGATTCAAAGAGAGAGATGCCAGCTCCTTTCATTCAGTCAGTAGCTTCAAACATTTCTGGTATATGAATAACGATGTTTTTCAATGGCAAAAATCAATGAATATTGTAAATGCACAAACAGTAATATCTCCACATTGCAAGGTGCAATTCTGAAATTTTTTGCTTTTTCCTGCTAATCCTAGCATGATAAAGAAGATTCAAAGAGAGTGAGATGCCAGCTCCTTTCATTCAGTCAGTAGCTTCAAACATTTCTGGTATATGAAAAACATGTTTTTCAATGGCAAAAATCAATGAATATTGTAAATGCACAAACAGTAATATCTCCACATTGCAAGGTGCAATTCTGAAATTTTTTGCTTTTTCCTGCTAATCCTAGCATGATAAAGAAGATTCAAAGAGAGTGAGATGCCAGCTCCTTTCATTCAGTCAGTAGCTTCAAACATTTCTGGACGTTTTTCAATGGCAAAAATCAATGAATATTGTAAATGCACAAACAGTAATATCTCCACATTGCAAGGTGCAATTCTGAAATTTTTTGCTTTTTCCTGTTAATCCTAGCATGATAAAGAAGATTCAAAGAGAGTGAGATGCCAGCTCCTTTCATTCAGTCAGTAGCTTCAAACATTTCTGGACGTTTTTCAATGGCAAAAATCAATGAATATTGTAAATGCACAAACAGTAATATCTCCACATTGCAAGGTGCAATTCTGAAATTTTTTGCTTTTTCCTGCTAATCCTAGCATGATAAAGAAGATTCAAAGAGAGTGAGATGCCAGCTCCTTTCATTCAGTCAGTAGCTTCAAACATTTCTGGTATATGAAAAACATGTTTTTCAATGGCAAAAATCAATGAATATTGTAAATGCACAAACAGTAATATCTCCACATTGCAAGGTGCAATTATGAAATTTTTTGCTTTTTCCTGCTAATCCTAGCATGATAAAGAAGATTCAAAGAGAGTGAGATGCCAGCTCCTTTCATTCAGTCAGTAGCTTCAAACATTTCTGGACGTTTTTCAATGGCAAAAATCAATGAATATTGTAAATGCACAAACAGTAATATCTCCACATTGCAAGGTGCAATTCTGAAATTTTTTGCTTTTTCCTGTTAATCCTAGCATGATAAAGAAGATTCAAAGAGAGTGAGATGCCAGCTCCTTTCAGTCAGTAGCTTCAAACATTTCTGCTATATGAATAACGATGTTTTTCAATGGCAAAAATCAATGAATATTGTAAATGCACAAACAGTAATATCTCCACATTTCAAGGTGCAATTCTGAAATTTTTTGCTTTTTCCTGCTAATCCTAGCATGATAAAGAAGATTCAAAGAGAGTGAGATGCCAGCTCCTTTCATTCAGTCAGTAGCTTCAAACATTTCTGGTATATGAAAAACATGTTTTTCAATGGCAAAAATCAATGAATATTGTAAATGCACAAACAGTAATATCTCCACATTGCAAGGTGCAATTCTGAAATTATTTGCTTTTTCCTGCTAATCCTAGCATGATAAAGAAGATTCAAAGAGAGTGAAATGCCAGCTCCTTTCATTCAGTCAGTAGCTTCAAACATTTCTGGACGTTTTTCAATGGCAAAAATCAATGAATATTGTAAATGCACAAACAGTAATATCTCCACATTGCAAGGTGCAATTCTGAAATTTTTTGCTTTTTCCTGCTAATCCTAGCATGATAAAGAAGATTCAAAGAGAGTGAGATGCCAGCTCCTTTCATTCAGTCAGTAGCTTCAAACATTTCTGGACGTTTTTCAATGGCAAAAATCAATGAATATTGTAAATGCACAAACAGTAATATCTCCACATTGCAAGGTGCAATTCTGAAATTTTTTGCTTTTTCCTGTTAATCCTAGCATGATAAAGAAGATTCAAAGAGAGAGATGCCAGCTCCTTTCATTCAGTCAGTAGCTTCAAACATTTCTGGTATATGAATAACATGATGTTTTTCAATGGCAAAAATCAATGAATATTGTAAATGCACAAACAGTAATATCTCCACATTGCAAGGTGCAATTCTGAAATTTTTTGCTTTTTCCTGCTAATCCTAGCATGATAAAGAAGATTCAAAGAGAGTGAGATGCCAGCTCCTTTCATTCAGTCAGTAGCTTCAAACATTTCTGGTATATGAAAAACATGTTTTTCAATGGCAAAAATCAATGAATATTGTAAATGCACAAACAGTAATATCTCCACATTGCAAGGTGCAATTCTGAAATTTTTTGCTTTTTCCTGCTAATCCTAGCATGATAAAGAAGATTCAAAGAGAGTGAGATGCCAGCTCCTTTCATTCAGTCAGTAGCTTCAAACATTTCTGGACGTTTTTCAATGGCAAAAATCAATGAATATTGTAAATGCACAAACAGTAATATCTCCACATTGCAAGGTGCAATTCTGAAATTTTTTGCTTTTTCCTGTTAATCCTAGCATGATAAAGAAGATTCAAAGAGAGTGAGATGCCAGCTCCTTTCATTCAGTCAGTAGCTTCAAACATTTCTGGTATATGAAAAACATGTTTTTCAATGGCAAAAATCAATGAATATTGTAAATGCACAAACAGTAATATCTCCACATTGCAAGGTGCAATTCTGAAATTTTTTGCTTTTTCCTGCTAATCCTAGCATGATAAAGAAGATTCAAAGAGAGTGAGATGCCAGCTCTTTTCATTCAGTCAGTAGCTTCAAACATTTCTGGTATATGAAAAACATGTTTTTCAATGGCAAAAATCAATGAATATTGTAAATGCACAAACAGTAATATCTCCACATTGCAAGGTGCAATTCTGAAATTTTTTGCTTTTTCCTGCTAATCCTAGCATGATAAAGAAGATTCAAAGAGAGTGAGATGCCAGCTCCTTTCATTCAGTCAGTAGCTTCAAACATTTCTGGACGTTTTTCAATGGCAAAAATCAATGAATATTGTAAATGCACAAACAGTAATATCTCCACATTGCAAGGTGCAATTCTGAAATTTTTTGCTTTTTCCTGCTAATCCTAGCATGATAATGAAGATTCAAAGAGAGTGAGATGCCAGCTCCTTTCATTCAGTCAGTAGCTTCAAACATTTCTGGTATATGAAAAACATGTTTTTCAATGGCAAAAATCAATGAATATTGTAAATGCACAAACAGTAATATCTCCACATTGCAAGGTGCAATTCTGAAATTTTTTGCTTTTTCCTGCTAATCCTAGCATGATAAAGAAGATTCAAAGAGAGTGAGATGCCACCTCCTTTCATTCAGTCAGTAGCTTCAAACATTTCTGGACGTTTTTCAATGGCAAAAATCAATGTATATTGTAAATGCACAAACAGTAATATCTCCACATTGCAAGGTGCAATTCTGAAATTTTTTGCTTTTTCCTGCTAATCCTAGCATGATAAAGAAGATTCAAAGAGAGTGAGATGCCAGCTCCTTTCATTCAGTCAGTAGCTTCAAACATTTCTGGTATATGAAAAACATGTTTTTCAATGGCAAAAATCAATGAATATTGTAAATGCACAAACAGTAATATCTCCACATTGCAAGGTGCAATTATGAAATTTTTTGCTTTTTCCTGCTAATCCTAGCATGATAAAGAAGATTCAAAGAGAGTGAGATGCCAGCTCCTTTCATTCAGTCAGTAGCTTCAAACATTTCTGGATGTTTTTCAATGGCAAAAATCAATGAATATTGTAAATGCACAAACAGGAATATCTCCACATTGCAAGGTGCAATTCTGAATTTTTTTGCTTTTTCCTGTTAATCCTAGCATGATAAAGAAGATTCAAAGAGAGTGAGATGCCAGCTCCTTTCATTCAGTCAGTAGCTTCAAACATTTCTGGTATATGAAAAACATGTTTTTCAATGGCAAAAATCAATGAATATTGTAAATGCACAAACAGTAATATCTCCACATTGCAAGGTGCAATTCTGAAATTTTTTGCTTTTTCCTGCTAATCCTAGCATGATAAAGAAGATTCAAAGAGAGTGAGATGCCAGCTCCTTTCATTCAGTCAGTAGCTTCAAACATTTCTGGTATATGAAAAACATGTTTTTCAATGGCAAAAATCAATGAATATTGTAAATGCACAAACAGTAATATCTCCACATTGCAAGGTGCAATTCTGAAATTTTTTGCTTTTTCCTGTTAATCCTAGCATGATAAAGAAGATTCAAAGAGAGTGAGATGCCAGCTCCTTTCAGTCAGTAAGCTTCAAACATTTCTGGTATATGAATAACGATGTTTTTCAATGGCAAAAATCAATGAATATTGTAAATGCACAAACAGTAATATCTCCACATTTCAAGGTGCAATTCTGAAATTTTTTGCTTTTTCCTGCTAATCCTAGCATGATAAAGAAGATTCAAAGAGAGTGAGATGCCAGCTCCTTTCATTCAGTCAGTAGCTTCAAACATTTCTGGTATATGAAAAACATGTTTTTCAATGGCAAAAATCAATGAATATTGTAAATGCACAAACAGTAATATTATCACATTGCAAGGTGCAATTCTGAAATTATTTGCTTTTTCCTGCTAATCCTAGCATGATAAAGAAGATTCAAAGAGAGTGAAATGCCAGCTCCTTTCATTCAGTCAGTAGCTTCAAACATTTCTGGTATATGAAAAACATGTTTTTCAATGGCAAAAATCAATGAATATTGTAAATGCACAAACAGTAATATCTCCACATTGCAAGGTGCAATTATGAAATTTTTTGCTTTTTCCTGCTAATCCTAGCATGATAAAGAAGATTCAAAGAGAGTGAGATGCCAGCTCCTTTCATTCAGTCAGTAGCTTCAAACATTTCTGGATGTTTTTCAATGGCAAAAATCAATGAATATTGTAAATGCACAAACAGGAATATCTCCACATTGCAAGGTGCAATTCTGAATTTTTTTGCTTTTTCCTGTTAATCCTAGCATGATAAAGAAGATTCAAAGAGAGTGAGATGCCAGCTCCTTTCATTCAGTCAGTAGCTTCAAACATTTCTGGTATATGAAAAACATGTTTTTCAATGGCAAAAATCAATGAATATTGTAAATGCACAAACAGTAATATCTCCACATTGCAAGGTGCAATTCTGAAATTTTTTGCTTTTTCCTGCTAATCCTAGCATGATAAAGAAGATTCAAAGAGAGTGAGATGCCAGCTCCTTTCATTCAGTCAGTAGCTTCAAACATTTCTGGTATATGAAAAACATGTTTTTCAATGGCAAAAATCAATGAATATTGTAAATGCACAAACAGTAATATCTCCACATTGCAAGGTGCAATTCTGAAATTTTTTGCTTTTTCCTGTTAATCCTAGCATGATAAAGAAGATTCAAAGAGAGTGAGATGCCAGCTCCTTTCAGTCAGTAAGCTTCAAACATTTCTGGTATATGAATAACGATGTTTTTCAATGGCAAAAATCAATGAATATTGTAAATGCACAAACAGTAATATCTCCACATTTCAAGGTGCAATTCTGAAATTTTTTGCTTTTTCCTGCTAATCCTAGCATGATAAAGAAGATTCAAAGAGAGTGAGATGCCAGCTCCTTTCATTCAGTCAGTAGCTTCAAACATTTCTGGTATATGAAAAACATGTTTTTCAATGGCAAAAATCAATGAATATTGTAAATGCACAAACAGTAATATTATCACATTGCAAGGTGCAATTCTGAAATTATTTGCTTTTTCCTGCTAATCCTAGCATGATAAAGAAGATTCAAAGAGAGTGAAATGCCAGCTCCTTTCATTCAGTCAGTAGCTTCAAACATTTCTGGACGTTTTTCAATGGCAAAAATCAATGAATATTGTAAATGCACAAACAGTAATATCTCCACATTGCAAGGTGCAATTCTGAAATTTTTTGCTTTTTCCTGTTAATCCTAGCATGATAAAGAAGATTCAAAGAGAGTGAGATGCCAGCTCCTTTCATTCAGTCAGTAGCTTCAAACATTTCTGGTATATGAAAAACATGTTTTTCAATGGCAAAAATCAATGAATATTGTAAATGCACAAACAGTAATATCTCCACATTGCAAGGTGCAATTCTGAAATTTTTTGCTTTTTCCTGTTAATCCTAGCATGATAAAGTAGATTCAAAGAGAGTGAGATGCCAGCTCCTTTCAGTCAGTAGCTTCAAACATTTCTGGTATATGAATAACATGATGTTTTTCAATGGCAAAAATCAATGAATATTGTAAATGCACAAACAGTAATATCTCCACATTGCAAGGTGCAATTCTGAAATTTTTTGCTTTTTCCTGCTAATCCTAGCATGATAAAGAAGATTCAAAGAGAGTGAGATGCCAGCTCCTTTCATTCAGTCAGTAGCTTCAAACATTTCTGGTATATGAAAAACATGTTTTTCAATGGCAAAAATCAATGAATATTGTAAATGCACAAACAGTAATATCTCCACATTGCAAGGTGCAATTCTGAAATTTTTTGCTTTTTCCTGCTAATCCTAGCATGATAAAGAAGATTCAAAGAGAGTGAGATGCCAGCTCCTTTCATTCAGTCAGTAGCTTCAAACATTTCTGGACGTTTTTCAATGGCAAAAATCAATGAATATTGTAAATGCACAAACAGTAATATCTCCACATTGCAAGGTGCAATTCTGAAATTTTTTGCTTTTTCCTGTTAATCCTAGTATGATAAAGAAGATTCAAAAAGAGTGAGATGCCAGCTCCTTTCATTCAGTCAGTAGCTTCAAACATTTCTGGTATATGAAAAACATGTTTTTCAATGGCAAAAATCAATGAATATTGTAAATGCACAAACAGTAATATCTCCACATTGCAAGGTGCAATTCTGAAATTTTTTGCTTTTTCCTGCTAATCCTAGCATGATAAAGAAGATTCAAAGAGAGTGAGATGCCACCTCCTTTCATTCAGTCAGTAGCTTCAAACATTTCTGGACGTTTTTCAATGGCAAAAATCAATGAATATTGTAAATGCACAAACAGTAATATCTCCACATTGCAAGGTGCAATTCTGAAATTTTTTGCTTTTTCCTGTTAATCCTAGCATGATAAAGATTCAAAGAGAGTGAGATGCCAGCTCCTTTCATTCAGTCAGTAGCTTCAAACATTTCTGGTATATGAAAAACATGTTCTTCAATGGCAAAAATCAATGAATATTGTAAATGCACAAACAGTAATATCTCCACATTGCAAGGTGCAATTCTGAAATTTTTTGCTTTTTCCTGCTAATCCTAGCATGATAAAGAAGATTCAAAGAGAGTGAGATGCCAGCTCCTTTCATTCAGTCAGTAGCTTCAAACATTTCTGGACGTTTTTCAATGGCAAAAATCAATGAATATTGTAAATGCACAAACAGTAATATCTCCACATTGCAAGGTGCAATTCTGAAATTTTTTGCTTTTTCCTGTTAATCCTAGCATGATAAAGAAGATTCAAAGAGAGTGAGATGCCAGCTCCTTTCAGTCAGTAGCTTCAAACATTTCTGGTATATGAATAACGGTTTTTCAATGGCAAAAATCAATGAATATTGTAAATGCACAAACAGTAATATCTCCACATTTCAAGGTGCAATTCTGAAATTTTTTGCTTTTTCCTGCTAATCCTAGCATGATAAAGAAGATTCAAAGAGAGTGAGATGCCAGCTCCTTTCATTCAGTCAGTAGCTTCAAACATTTCTGGTATATGAAAAACATGTTTTTCAATGGCAAAAATCAATGAATATTGTAAATGCACAAACAGTAATATCTCCACATTGCAAGGTGCAATTCTGAAATTATTTGCTTTTTCCTGCTAATCCTAGCATGATAAAGAAGATTCAAAGAGAGTGAAATGCCAGCTCCTTTCATTCAGTCAGTAGCTTCAAACATTTCTGGACGTTTTTCAATGGCAAAAATCAATGAATATTGTAAATGCACAAACAGTAATATCTCCACATTGCAAGGTGCAATTCTGAAATTTTTTGCTTTTTCCTGTTAATCCTAGCATGATAAAGAAGATTCAAAGAGAGTGAGATGCCAGCTCCTTTCATTCAGTCAGTAGCTTCAAACATTTCTGGTATATGAAAAACATGTTTTTCAATGGCAAAAATCAATGAATATTGTAAATGCACAAACAGTAATATCTCCACATTGCAAGGTGCAATTCTGAAATTTTTTGCTTTTTCCTGTTAATCCTAGCATGATAAAGAAGATTCAAAGAGAGTGAGATGCCAGCTCCTTTCAGTCAGTAGCTTCAAACATTTCTGGTATATGAATAACATGATGTTTTTCAATGGCAAAAATCAATGAATATTGTAAATGCACAAACAGTAATATCTCCACATTGCAAGGTGCAATTCTGAAATTTTTTGCTTTTTCCTGCTAATCCTAGCATGATAAAGAAGATTCAAAGAGAGTGAGATGCCAGCTCCTTTCATTCAGTCAGTAGCTTCAAACATTTCTGGTATATGAAAAACGTTTTTCAATGGCAAAAATCAATGAATATTGTAAATGCACAAACAGTAATATCTCCACATTGCAAGGTGCAATTCTGAAATTTTTTGCTTTTTCCTGCTAATCCTAGCATGATAAAGAAGATTCAAAGAGAGTGAGATGCCAGCTCCTTTCATTCAGTCAGTAGCTTCAAACATTTCTGGACGTTTTTCAATGGCAAAAATCAATGAATATTGTAAATGCACAAACAGTAATATCTCCACATTGCAAGGTGCAATTCTGAAATTTTTGCTTCTTCCTGTTAATCCTAGCATGATAAAGAAGATTCAAAGAGAGTGAGATGCCAGCTCCTTTCATTCAGTCAGTAGCTTCAAACATTTCTGGTATATGAAAAACATGTTTTTCAATGGCAAAAATCAATGAATATTGTAAATGCACAAACAGTAATATCTCCACATTGCAAGGTGCAATTCTGAAATTTTTTGCTTTTTCCTGCTAATCCTAGCATGATAAAGAAGATTCAAAGAGAGTGAGATGCCACCTCCTTTCATTCAGTCAGTAGCTTCAAACATTTCTGGACGTTTTTCAATGGCAAAAATCAATGAATATTGTAAATGCACAAACAGTAATATCTCCACATTGCAAGGTGCAATTCTGAAATTTTTTGCTTTTTCCTGTTAATCCTAGCATGATAAAGAAGATTCAAAGAGAGTGAGATGCCAGCTCCTTTCATTCAGTCAGTAGCTTCAAACATTTCTGGTATATGAAAAACATGTTTTTCAATGGCAAAAATCAATGAATATTGTAAATGCACAAACAGTAATATCTCCACATTGCAAGGTGCAATTCTGAAATTTTTTGCTTTTTCCTGCTAATCCTAGCATGATAAAGAAGATTCAAAGAGAGTGAGATGCCAGCTCCTTTCATTCAGTCAGTAGCTTCAAACATTTCTGGTATATGAAAAACATGTTTTTCAATGGCAAAAATCAATGGACATTGTAAATGCACAAACAGTAATATCTCCACATTGCAAGGTGCAATTCTGAAATTTTTTGCTTTTTCCTGCTAATCCTAGCATGATAAAGAAGATTCAAAGAGAGTGAGATGCCAGCTCCTTTCATTCAGTCAGTAGCTTCAAACATTTCTGGACGTTTTTCAATGGCAAAAATCAATGAATATTGTAAATGCACAAACAGTAATATCTCCACATTGCAAGGTGCAATTCTGAAATTTTTTGCTTTTTCTTGTTAATCCTAGCATGATAAAGAAGATTAAAAGAGAGTGAGATGCCAGCTCCTTTCATTCAGTCAGTAGCTTCAAACATTTCTGGTATATGAAAAACATGTTTTTCAATGGCAAAAATCAATGAATATTGTAAATGCACAAACAGTAATATCTCCACATTGCAAGGTGCAATTCTGAAATTTTTTGCTTTTTCCTGCTAATCCTAGCATGATAAAGAAGATTCAAAGAGAGTGAGATGCCAGCTCCTTTCATTCAGTCAGTAGCTTCAAACATTTCTGGACGTTTTTCAATGGCAAAAATCAATGAATATTGTAAATGCACAAACAGTAATATCTCCACATTGCAAGGTGCAATTCTGAAATTTTTTGCTTTTTCCTGTTAATCCTAGCATGATAAAGAAGATTCAAAGAGAGTGAGATGCCAGCTCCTTTCATTCAGTCAGTAGCTTCAAACATTTCTGGTATATGAAAAACATGTTTTTCAATGGCAAAAATCAATGAATATTGTAAATGCACAAACAGTAATATCTCCACATTGCAAGGTGCAATTCTGAAATTTTTTGCTTTTTCCTGCTAATCCTAGCATGATAAAGAAGATTCAAAGAGAGTGAGATGCCAGCTCCTTTCATTCAGTCAGTAGCTTCAAACATTTCTGGTATATGAAAAACATGTTTTTCAATGGCAAAAATCAATGAATATTGTAAATGCACAAACAGTAATATCTCCACATTGCAAGGTGCAATTCTGAAATTTTTTGCTTTTTCCTGTTAATCCTAGCATGATAAAGAAGATTCAAAGAGAGTGAGATGCCAGCTCCTTTCATTCAGTCAGTAGCTTCAAACATTTCTGGTATATGAAAAACATGTTTTTCAATGGCAAAAATCAATGAATATTGTAAATGCACAAACAGTAATATCTCCACATTGCAAGGTGCAATTCTGAAATTTTTTGCTTTTTCCTGTTAATCCTAGCATGATAAAGAAGATTCAAAGAGAGTGAGATGCCAGCTCCTTTCATTCAGTCAGTAGCTTCAAACATTTCTGGTATATGAAAAACATGTTTTTCAATGGCAAAAATCAATGAATATTGTAAATGCACAAACAGTAATATCTCCACATTGCAAGGTGCAATTCTGAAATTTTTTGCTTTTTCCTGTTAATCCTAGCATGATAAAGAAGATTCAAAGAGAGTGAGATGCCAGCTCCTTTCAGTCAGTAGCTTCAAACATTTCTGGTATATGAATAACATGATGTTTTTCAATGGCAAAAATCAATGAATATTGTAAATGCACAAACAGTAATATCTCCACATTGCAAGGTGCAATTCTGAAATTTTTTGCTTTTTCCTGCTAATCCTAGCATGATAAAGAAGATTCAAAGAGAGTGAGATGCCAGCTCCTTTCATTCAGTCAGTAGCTTCAAACATTTCTGGTATATGATAAACATGTTTTTCAATGGCAAAAATCAATGAATATTGTAAATGCACAAACAGTAATATCTCCACATTGCAAGGTGCAATTCTGAAATTTTTTGCTTTTTCCTGCTAATCCTAGCATGATAAAGAAGATTAAAAGAGAGTGAGATGCCAGCTCCTTTCATTCAGTCAGTAGCTTCAAACATTTCTGGTTTATGAAAAACATGTTTTTCAATGGCAAAAATCAATGAATATTGTAAATGCACAAACAGTAATATCTCCACATTGCAAGGTGCAATTCTGAAATTTTTTGCTTTTTCCTGCTAATCCTAGCATGATAAAGAAGATTCAAAGAGAGTGAGATGCCAGCTCCTTTCATTCAGTCAGTAGCTTCAAACATTTCTGGACGTTTTTCAATGGCAAAAATCAATGAATATTGTAAATGCACAAACAGTAATATCTCCACATTGCAAGGTGCAATTCTGAAATTTTTTGCTTTTTCCTGTTAATCCTAGCATGATAAAGAAGATTCAAAGAGAGTGAGATGCCAGCTCCTTTCATTCAGTCAGTAGCTTCAAACATTTCTGGTATATGAAAAACATGTTTTTCAATGGCAAAAATCAATGAATATTGTAAATGCACAAACAGTAATATCTCCACATTGCAAGGTGCAATTCTGAAATTTTTTGCTTTTTCCTGCTAATCCTAGCATGATAAAGAAGATTCAAAGAGAGTGAGATGCCAGCTCCTTTCATTCAGTCAGTAGCTTCAAACATTTCTGGTATATGAAAAACATGTTTTTCAATGGCAAAAATCAATGAATATTGTAAATGCACAAACAGTAATATCTCCACATTGCAAGGTGCAATTCTGAAATTTTTTGCTTTTTCCTGTTAATCCTAGCATGATAAAGAAGATTCAAAGAGAGTGAGATGCCAGCTCCTTTCATTCAGTCAGTAGCTTCAAACATTTCTGGTATATGAAAAACATGTTTTTCAATGGCAAAAATCAATGAATATTGTAAATGCACAAACAGTAATATCTCCACATTGCAAGGTGCAATTCTGAAATTTTTTGCTTTTTCCTGTTAATCCTAGCATGATAAAGAAGATTCAAAGAGAGTGAGATGCCAGCTCCTTTCATTCAGTCAGTAGCTTCAAACATTTCTGGTATATGAAAAACATGTTTTTCAATGGCAAAAATCAATGAATATTGTAAATGCACAAACAGTAATATCTCCACATTGCAAGGTGCAATTCTGAAATTTTTTGCTTTTTCCTGTTAATCCTAGCATGATAAAGAAGATTCAAAGAGAGTGAGATGCCAGCTCCTTTCAGTCAGTAGCTTCAAACATTTCTGGTATATGAATAACATGATGTTTTTCAATGGCAAAAATCAATGAATATTGTAAATGCACAAACAGTAATATCTCCACATTGCAAGGTGCAATTCTGAAATTTTTTGCTTTTTCCTGCTAATCCTAGCATGATAAAGAAGATTCAAAGAGAGTGAGATGCCAGCTCCTTTCATTCAGTCAGTAGCTTCAAACATTTCTGGTATATGATAAACATGTTTTTCAATGGCAAAAATCAATGAATATTGTAAATGCACAAACAGTAATATCTCCACATTGCAAGGTGCAATTCTGAAATTTTTTGCTTTTTCCTGCTAATCCTAGCATGATAAAGAAGATTCAAAGAGAGTGAGATGCCAGCTCCTTTCATTCAGTCAGTAGCTTCAAACATTTCTGGACGTTTTTCAATGGCAAAAATCAATGAATATTGTAAATGCACAAACAGTAATATCTCCACATTGCAAGGTGCAATTCTGAAATTTTTTGCTTTTTCCTGTTAATCCTAGCATGATAAAGAAGATTAAAAGAGAGTGAGATGCCAGCTCCTTTCATTCAGTCAGTAGCTTCAAACATTTCTGGACGTTTTTCAATGGCAAAAATCAATGAATATTGTAAATGCACAAACAGTAATATCTCCACATTGCAAGGTGCAATTCTGAAATTTTTTGCTTTTTCCTGTTAATCCTAGCATGATAAAGAAGATTCAAAGAGAGTGAGATGCCAGCTCCTTTCATTCAGTCAGTAGCTTCAAACATTTCTGGTATATGAAAAACATGTTTTTCAATGGCAAAAATCAATGAATATTGTAAATGCACAAACAGTAATATCTCCACATTGCAAGGTGCAATTCTGAAATTTTTTGCTTTTTCCTGCTAATCCTAGCATGATAAAGAAGATTCAAAGAGAGTGAGATGCCAGCTCCTTTCATTCAGTCAGTAGCTTCAAACATTTCTGGACGTTTTTCAATGGCAAAAATCAATGAATATTGTAAATGCACAAACAGTAATATCTCCACATTGCAAGGTGCAATTCTGAAATTTTTTGCTTTTTCCTGTTAATCCTAGCATGATAAAGAAGATTAAAAGAGAGTGAGATGCCAGCTCCTTTCATTCAGTCAGTAGCTTCAAACATTTCTGGTATATGAAAAACATGTTTTTCAATGGCAAAAATCAATGAATATTGTAAATGCACAAACAGTAATATCTCCACATTGCAAGGTGCAATTCTGAAATTTTTTGCTTTTTCCTGCTAATCCTAGCATGATAAAGAAGATTCAAAGAGAGTGAGATGCCAGCTACTTTCATTCAGTCAGTAGCTTCAAACATTTCTGGACGTTTTTCAATGGCAAAAATCAATGAATATTGTAAATGCACAAACAGTAATATCTCCACATTGCAAGGTGCAATTCTGAAATTTTTTGCTTTTTCCTGTTAATCCTAGCATGATAAAGAAGATTCAAAGATAGTGAGATGCCAGCTCCTTTCATTCAGTCAGTAGCTTCAAACATTTCTGGTATATGAAAAACATGTTTTTCAATGGCAAAAATCAATGAATATTGTAAATGCACAAACAGTAATATCTCCACATTGCAAGGTGCAATTCTGAAATTTTTTGCTTTTTCCTGTTAATCCTAGCATGATAAAGAAGATTCAAAGAGAGTGAGATGCCAGCTCCTTTCAGTCAGTAGCTTCAAACATTTCTGGTATATGAATAACATGATGTTTTTCAATGGCAAAAATCAATGAATATTGTAAATGCACAAACAGTAATATCTCCACATTGCAAGGTGCAATTCTGAAATTTTTTGCTTTTTCCTGCTAATCCTAGCATGATAAAGAAGATTCAAAGAGAGTGAGATGCCAGCTCCTTTCATTCAGTCAGTAGCTTCAAACATTTCTGGTATATGAAAAACATGTTTTTCAATGGCAAAAATCAATGAATATTGTAAATGCACAAACAGTAATATCTCCACATTGCAAGGTGCAATTCTGAAATTTTTTGCTTTTTCCTGCTAATCCTAGCATGATAAAGAAGATTCAAAGAGAGTGAGATGCCAGCTCCTTTCATTCAGTCAGTAGCTTCAAACATTTCTGGACGTTTTTCAATGGCAAAAATCAATGAATATTGTAAATGCACAAACAGTAATATCTCCACATTGCAAGGTGCAATTCTGAAATTTTTTGCTTTTTCCTGTTAATCCTAGCATGATAAAGAAGATTCAAAGAGAGTGAGATGCCAGCTCCTTTCATTCAGTCAGTAGCTTCAAACATTTCTGGTATATGAAAAACATGTTTTTCAATGGCAAAAATCAATGAATATTGTAAATGCACAAACAGTAATATCTCCACATTGCAAGGTGCAATTCTGAAATTTTTTGCTTTTTCCTGCTAATCCTAGCATGATAAAGAAGATTCAAAGAGAGTGAGATGCCAGCTCCTTTCATTCAGTCAGTAGCTTCAAACATTTCTGGTATATGAAAAACATGTTTTTCAATGGCAAAAATCAATGGATATTGTAAATGCACAAACAGTAATATCTCCACATTGCAAGGTGCAATTCTGAAATTTTTTGCTTTTTCCTGCTAATCCTAGCATGATAAAGAAGATTCAAAGAGAGTGAGATGCCAGCTCCTTTCATTCAGTCAGTAGCTTCAAACATTTCTGGACGTTTTTCAATGGCAAAAATCAATGAATATTGTAAATGCACAAACAGTAATATCTCCACATTGCAAGGTGCAATTCTGAAATTTTTTGCTTTTTCCTGTTAATCCTAGCATGATAAAGAAGATTCAAAGAGAGTGAGATGCCAGCTCCTTTCATTCAGTCAGTAGCTTCAAACATTTCTGGTATATGAAAAACATGTTTTTCAATGGCAAAAATCAATGAATATTGTAAATGCACAAACAGTAATATCTCCACATTGCAAGGTGCAATTCTGAAATTTTTTGCTTTTTCCTGCTAATCCTAGCATGATAAAGAAGATTCAAAGAGAGTGAGATGCCACCTCCTTTCATTCAGTCAGTAGCTTCAAACATTTCTGGACGTTTTTCAATGGCAAAAATCAATGAATATTGTAAATGCACAAACAGTAATATCTCCACATTGCAAGGTGCAATTCTGAAATTTTTTGCTTTTTCCTGTTAATCCTAGCATGATAAAGAAGATTCAAAGAGAGTGAGATGCCAGCTCCTTTCATTCAGTCAGTAGCTTCAAACATTTCTGGTATATGAAAAACATGTTTTTCAATGGCAAAAATCAATGAATATTGTAAATGCACAAACAGTAATATCTCCACATTGCAAGGTGCAATTCTGAAATTTTTTGCTTTTTCCTGCTAATCCTAGCATGATAAAGAAGATTCAAAGAGAGTGAGATGCCAGCTCCTTTCATTCAGTCAGTAGCTTCAAACATTTCTGGTATATGAAAAACATGTTTTTCAATGGCAAAAATCAATGAATATTGTAAATGCACAAACAGTAATATCTCCACATTGCAAGGTGCAATTCTGAAATTTTTTGCTTTTTCCTGTTAATCCTAGCATGATAAAGAAGATTCAAAGAGAGTGAGATGCCAGCTCCTTTCATTCAGTCAGTAGCTTCAAACATTTCTGGTATATGAAAAACATGTTTTTCAATGGCAAAAATCAATGAATATTGTAAATGCACAAACACTAATATCTCCACATTGCAAGGTGCAATTCTGAAATTTTTTGCTTTTTCCTGCTAATCCTAGCATGATAAAGAAGATTCAAAGAGAGTGAGATGCCAGCTCCTTTCATTCAGTCAGTAGCTTCAAACATTTCTGGACGTTTTTCAATGGCAAAAATCAATGAATATTGTAAATGCACAAACAGTAATATCTCCACATTGCAAGGTGTAATTCTGAAATTTTTTGCTTTTTCCTGTTAATCCTAGCATGATAAAGAAGATTCAAAGAGAGTGAGATGCCAGCTCCTTTCATTCAGTCAGTAGCTTCAAACATTTCTGGTATATGAAAAACGTTTTTCAATGGCAAAAATCAATGAATATTGTAAATGCACAAACAGTAATATCTCCACATTGCAAGGTGCAATTCTGAAATTTTTTGCTTTTTCCTGCTAATCCTAGCATGATAAAGAAGATTCAAAGAGAGTGAGATGCCAGCTCCTTTCATTCAGTCAGTAGCTTCAAACATTTCTGGTATATGAAAAACATGTTTTTCAATGGCAAAAATCAATGAATATTGTAAATGCACAAACAGTAATATCTCCACATTGCAAGGTGCAATTCTGAAATTTTTTGCTTTTTCCTGTTAATCCTAGCATGATAAAGAAGATTCAAAGAGAGTGAGATGCCAGCTCCTTTCATTCAGTCAGTAGCTTCAAACATTTCTGGTATATGAAAAACATGTTTTTCAATGGCAAAAATCAATGAATATTGTAAATGCACAAACAGTAATATCTCCACATTGCAAGGTGCAATTCTGAAATTTTTTGCTTTTTCCTGTTAATCCTAGCATGATAAAGAAGATTCAAAGAGAGTGAGATGCCAGCTCCTTTCATTCAGTCAGTAGCTTCAAACATTTCTGGTATATGAAAAACATGTTTTTCAATGGCAAAAATCAATGAATATTGTAAATGCACAAACAGTAATATCTCCACATTGCAAGGTGCAATTCTGAAATTTTTTGCTTTTTCCTGTTAATCCGAGCATGATAAAGAAGATTCAAAGAGAGTGAGATGCCAGCTCCTTTCAGTCAGTAGCTTCAAACATTTCTGGTATATGAATAACATGATGTTTTTCAATGGCAAAAATCAATGAATATTGTAAATGCACAAACAGTAATATCTCCACATTGCAAGGTGCAATTCTGAAATTTTTTGCTTTTTCCTGCTAATCCTAGCATGATAAAGAAGATTCAAAGAGAGTGAGATGCCAGCTCCTTTCATTCAGTCAGTAGCTTCAAACATTTCTGGTATATGAAAAACATGTTTTTCAATGGCAAAAATCAATGAATATTGTAAATGCACAAACAGTAATATCTCCACATTGCAAGGTGCAATTCTGAAATTTTTTGCTTTTTCCTGCTAATCCTAGCATGATAAAGAAGATTCAAAGAGAGTGAGATGCCAGCTACTTTCATTCAGTCAGTAGCTTCAAACATTTCTGGACGTTTTTCAATGGCAAAAATCAATGAATATTGTAAATGCACAAACAGTAATATCTCCACATTGCAAGGTGCAATTCTGAAATTTTTTGCTTTTTCCTGTTAATCCTAGCATGATAAAGAAGATTCAAAGAGAGTGAGATGCCAGCTCCTTTCATTCAGTCAGTAGCTTCAAACATTTCTGGTATATGAAAAACATGTTTTTCAATGGCAAAAATCAATGAATATTGTAATTGCACAAACAGTAATATCTCCACATTGCAAGGTGCAATTCTGAAATTTTTTGCTTTTTCCTGTTAATCCTAGCATGATAAAGAAGATTCAAAGAGAGTGAGATGCCAGCTCCTTTCATTCAGTCAGTAGCTTCAAACATTTCTGGTATATGAAAAACATGTTTTTCAATGGCAAAAATCAATGAATATTGTAAATGCACAAACAGTAATATCTCCACATTGCAAGGTGCAATTCTGAAATTTTTTGCTTTTTCCTGCTAATCCTAGCATGATAAAGAAGATTCAAAGAGAGTGAGATGCCAGCTCCTTTCATTCAGTCAGTAGCTTCAAACATTTCTGGTATATGAAAAACGTTTTTCAATGGCAAAAATCAATGAATATTGTAAATGCACAAACAGTAATATCTCCACATTGCAAGGTGCAATTCTGAAATTTTTTGCTTTTTCCTGCTAATCCTAGCATGATAAAGAAGATTCAAAGAGAGTGAGATGCCAGCTCCTTTCATTCAGTCAGTAGCTTCAAACATTTCTGGTATATGAAAAACATGTTTTTCAATGGCAAAAATCAATGAATATTGTAAATGCACAAACAGTAATATCTCCACATTGCAAGGTGCAATTCTGAAATTTTTTGCTTTTTCCTGTTAATCCTAGCATGATAAAGAAGATTCAAAGAGAGTGAGATGCCAGCTCCTTTCATTCAGTCAGTAGCTTCAAACATTTCTGGTATATGAAAAACATGTTTTTCAATGGCAAAAATCAATGAATATTGTAAATGCACAAACAGTAATATCTCCACATTGCAAGGTGCAATTCTGAAATTTTTTGCTTTTTCCTGTTAATCCTAGCATGATAAAGAAGATTCAAAGAGAGTGAGATGCCAGCTCCTTTCATTCAGTCAGTAGCTTCAAACATTTCTGGTATATGAAAAACATGTTTTTCAATGGCAAAAATCAATGAATATTGTAAATGCACAAACAGTAATATCTCCACATTGCAAGGTGCAATTCTGAAATTTTTTGCTTTTTCCTGTTAATCCTAGCATGATAAAGAAGATTCAAAGAGAGTGAGATGCCAGCTCCTTTCAGTCAGTAGCTTCAAACATTTCTGGTATATGAATAACATGATGTTTTTCAATGGCAAAAATCAATGAATATTGTAAATGCACAAACAGTAATATCTTCACATTGCAAGGTGCAATTCTGAAATTTTTTGCTTTTTCCTGCTAATCCTAGCATGATAAAGAAGATTCAAAGAGAGTGAGATGCCAGCTCCTTTCATTCAGTCAGTAGCTTCAAACATTTCTGGTATATGAAAAACATGTTTTTCAATGGCAAAAATCAATGAATATTGTAAATGCACAAACAGTAATATCTCCACATTGCAAGGTGCAATTCTGAAATTTTTTGCTTTTTCCTGCTAATCCTAGCATGATAAAGAAGATTCAAAGAGAGTGAGATGCCAGCTACTTTCATTCAGTCAGTAGCTTCAAACATTTCTGGACGTTTTTCAATGGCAAAAATCAATGAATATTGTAAATGCACAAACAGTAATATCTCCACATTGCAAGGTGCAATTCTGAAATTTTTTGCTTTTTCCTGTTAATCCTAGCATGATAAAGAAGATTCAAAGAGAGTGAGATGCCAGCTCCTTTCATTCAGTCAGTAGCTTCAAACATTTCTGGTATATGAAAAACATGTTTTTCAATGGCAAAAATCAATGAATATTGTAAATGCACAAACAGTAATATCTCCACATTGCAAGGTGCAATTCTGAAATTTTTTGCTTTTTCCTGCTAATCCTAGCATGATAAAGAAGATTCAAAGAGAGTGAGATGCCACCTCCTTTCATTCAGTCAGTAGCTTCAAACATTTCTGGACGTTTTTCAATGGCAAAAATCAATGAATATTGTAAATGCACAAACAGTAATATCTCCACATTGCAAGGTGCAATTCTGAAATTTTTTGCTTTTTCCTGTTAATCCTAGCATGATAAAGAAGATTCAAAGAGAGTGAGATGCCAGCTCCTTTCATTCAGTCAGTAGCTTCAAACATTTCTGGTATATGAAAAACATGTTTTTCAATGGCAAAAATCAATGAATATTGTAAATGCACAAACAGTAATATCTCCACATTGCAAGGTGCAATTCTGAAATTTTTTGCTTTTTCCTGCTAATCCTAGCATGATAAAGAAGATTCAAAGAGAGTGAGATGCCAGCTCCTTTCATTCAGTCAGTAGCTTCAAACATTTCTGGTATATGAAAAACATGTTTTTCAATGGCAAAAATCAATGAATATTGTAAATGCACAAACAGTAATATCTCCACATTGCAAGGTGCAATTCTGAAATTTTTTGCTTTTTCCTGTTAATCCTAGCATGATAAAGAAGATTCAAAGAGAGTGAGATGCCAGCTCCTTTCATTCAGTCAGTAGCTTCAAACATTTCTGGTATATGAAAAACATGTTTTTCAATGGCAAAAATCAATGAATATTGTAAATGCACAAACAGTAATATCTCCACATTGCAAGGTGCAATTCTGAAATTTTTTGCTTTTTCCTGCTAATCCTAGCATGATAAAGAAGATTCAAAGAGAGTGAGATGCCAGCTCCTTTCATTCAGTCAGTAGCTTCAAACATTTCTGGACGTTTTTCAATGGCAAAAATCAATGAATATTGTAAATGCACAAACAGTAATATCTCCACATTGCAAGGTGCAATTCTGAAATTTTTTGCTTTTTCCTGTTAATCCTAGCATGATAAAGAAGATTCAAAGAGAGTGAGATGCCAGCTCCTTTCATTCAGTCAGTAGCTTCAAACATTTCTGGTATATGAAAAACGTTTTTCAATGGCAAAAATCAATGAATATTGTAAATGCACAAACAGTAATATCTCCACATTGCAAGGTGCAATTCTGAAATTTTTTGCTTTTTCCTGCTAATCCTAGCATGATAAAGAAGATTCAAAGAGAGTGAGATGCCAGCTCCTTTCATTCAGTCAGTAGCTTCAAACATTTCTGGTATATGAAAAACATGTTTTTCAATGGCAAAAATCAATGAATATTGTAAATGCACAAACAGTAATATCTCCACATTGCAAGGTGCAATTCTGAAATTTTTTGCTTTTTCCTGTTAATCCTAGCATGATAAAGAAGATTCAAAGAGAGTGAGATGCCAGCTCCTTTCATTCAGTCAGTAGCTTCAAACATTTCTGGTATATGAAAAACATGTTTTTCAATGGCAAAAATCAATGAATATTGTAAATGCACAAACAGTAATATCTCCACATTGCAAGGTGCAATTCTGAAATTTTTTGCTTTTTCCTGTTAATCCTAGCATGATAAAGAAGATTCAAAGAGAGTGAGATGCCAGCTCCTTTCATTCAGTCAGTAGCTTCAAACATTTCTGGTATATGAAAAACATGTTTTTCAATGGCAAAAATCAATGAATATTGTAAATGCACAAACAGTAATATCTCCACATTGCAAGGTGCAATTCTGAAATTTTTTGCTTTTTCCTGTTAATCCTAGCATGATAAAGAAGATTCAAAGTGAGTGAGATGCCAGCTCCTTTCAGTCAGTAGCTTCAAACATTTCTGGTATATGAATAACATGATGTTTTTCAATGGCAAAAATCAATGAATATTGTAAATGCACAAACAGTAATATCTCCACATTGCAAGGTGCAATTCTGAAATTTTTTGCTTTTTCCTGCTAATCCTAGCATGATAAAGAAGATTCAAAGAGAGTGAGATGCCAGCTCCTTTCATTCAGTCAGTAGCTTCAAACATTTCTGGTATATGAAAAACATGTTTTTCAATGGCAAAAATCAATGAATATTGTAAATGCACAAACAGTAATATCTCCACATTGCAAGGTGCAATTCTGAAATTTTTTGCTTTTTCCTGCTAATCCTAGCATGATAAAGAAGATTCAAAGAGAGTGAGATGCCAGCTACTTTCATTCAGTCAGTAGCTTCAAACATTTCTGGACGTTTTTCAATGGCAAAAATCAATGAATATTGTAAATGCACAAACAGTAATATCTCCACATTGCAAGGTGCAATTCTGAAATTTTTTGCTTTTTCCTGTTAATCCTAGCATGATAAAGAAGATTCAAAGAGAGTGAGATGCCAGCTCCTTTCATTCAGTCAGTAGCTTCAAACATTTCTGGTATATGAAAAACATGTTTTTCAATGGCAAAAATCAATGAATATTGTAAATGCACAAACAGTAATATCTCCACATTGCAAGGTGCAATTCTGAAATTTTTTGCTTTTTCCTGCTAATCCTAGCATGATAAAGAAGATTCAAAGAGAGTGAGATGCCACCTCCTTTCATTCAGTCAGTAGCTTCAAACATTTCTGGACGTTTTTCAATGGCAAAAATCAATGAATATTGTAAATGCACAAACAGTAATATCTCCACATTGCAAGGTGCAATTCTGAAATTTTTTGCTTTTTCCTGTTAATCCTAGCATGATAAAGAAGATTCAAAGAGAGTGAGATGCCAGCTCCTTTCATTCAGTCAGTAGCTTCAAACATTTCTGGTATATGAAAAACATGTTTTTCAATGGCAAAAATCAATGAATATTGTAAATGCACAAACAGTAATATCTCCACATTGCAAGGTGCAATTCTGAAATTTTTTGCTTTTTCCTGCTAATCCTAGCATGATAAAGAAGATTCAAAGAGAGTGAGATGCCAGCTCCTTTCATTCAGTCAGTAGCTTCAAACATTTCTGGTATATGAAAAACGTTTTTCAATGGCAAAAATCAATGAATATTGTAAATGCACAAACAGTAATATCTCCACATTGCAAGGTGCAATTCTGAAATTTTTTGCTTTTTCCTGCTAATCCTAGCATGATAAAGAAGATTCAAAGAGAGTGAGATGCCAGCTCCTTTCATTCAGTCAGTAGCTTCAAACATTTCTGGTATATGAAAAACATGTTTTTCAATGGCAAAAATCAATGAATATTGTAAATGCACAAACAGTAATATCTCCACATTGCAAGGTGCAATTCTGAAATTTTTTGCTTTTTCCTGCTAATCCTAGCATGATAAAGAAGATTCAAAGAGAGTGAGATGCCAGCTCCTTTCATTCAGTCAGTAGCTTCAAACATTTCTGGTATATGAAAAACATGTTTTTCAATGGCAAAAATCAATGAATATTGTAAATGCACAAACAGTAATATCTCCACATTGCAAGGTGCAATTCTGAAATTTTTTGCTTTTTCCTGTTAATCCTAGCATGATAAAGAAGATTCAAAGAGAGTGAGATGCCAGCTCCTTTCAGTCAGTAGCTTCAAACATTTCTGGTATATGAATAACATGATGTTTTTCAATGGCAAAAATCAATGAATATTGTAAATGCACAAACAGTAATATCTCCACATTGCAAGGTGCAATTCTGAAATTTTTTGCTTTTTCCTGCTAATCCTAGCATGATAAAGAAGATTCAAAGAGAGTGAGATGCCAGCTCCTTTCATTCAGTCAGTAGCTTCAAACATTTCTGGTATATGAAAAACATGTTTTTCAATGGCAAAAATCAATGAATATTGTAAATGCACAAACAGTAATATCTCCACATTGCAAGGTGCAATTCTGAAATTTTTTGCTTTTTCCTGCTAATCCTAGCATGATAAAGAAGATTCAAAGAGAGTGAGATGCCAGCTACTTTCATTCAGTCAGTAGCTTCAAACATTTCTGGACGTTTTTCAATGGCAAAAATCAATGAATATTGTAAATGCACAAACAGTAATATCTCCACATTGCAAGGTGCAATTCTGAAATTTTTTGCTTTTTCCTGTTAATCCTAGCATGATAAAGAAGATTCAAAGAGAGTGAGATGCCAGCTCCTTTCATTCAGTCAGTAGCTTCAAACATTTCTGGTATATGAAAAACATGTTTTTCAATGGCAAAAATCAATGAATATTGTAAATGCACAAACAGTAATATCTCCACATTGCAAGGTGCAATTCTGAAATTTTTTGCTTTTTCCTGCTAATCCTAGCATGATAAAGAAGATTCAAAGAGAGTGAGATGCCAGCTCCTTTCATTCAGTCAGTAGCTTCAAACATTTCTGGTATATGAAAAACGTTTTTCAATGGCAAAAATCAATGAATATTGTAAATGCACAAACAGTAATATCTCCACATTGCAAGGTGCAATTCTGAAATTTTTTGCTTTTTCCTGCTAATCCTAGCATGATAAAGAAGATTCAAAGAGAGTGAGATGCCAGCTCCTTTCATTCAGTCAGTAGCTTCAAACATTTCTGGTATATGAAAAACATGTTTTTCAATGGCAAAAATCAATGAATATTGTAAATGCACAAACAGTAATATCTCCACATTGCAAGGTGCAATTCTGAAATTTTTTGCTTTTTCCTGCTAATCCTAGCATGATAAAGAAGATTCAAAGAGAGTGAGATGCCAGCTCCTTTCATTCAGTCAGTAGCTTCAAACATTTCTGGTATATGAAAAACATGTTTTTCAATGGCAAAAATCAATGAATATTGTAAATGCACAAACAGTAATATCTCCACATTGCAAGGTGCAATTCTGAAATTTTTTGCTTTTTCCTGTTAATCCTAGCATGATAAAGAAGATTCAAAGAGAGTGAGATGCCAGCTCCTTTCATTCAGTCAGTAGCTTCAAACATTTCTGGTATATGAAAAACATGTTTTTCAGTGGCAAAAATCAATGAATATTGTAAATGCACAAACAGTAATATCTCCACATTGCAAGGTGCAATTCTGAAATTTTTTGCTTTTTCCTGTTAATCCTAGCATGATAAAGAAGATTCAAAGAGAGTGAGATGCCAGCTCCTTTCATTCAGTCAGTAGCTTCAAACATTTCTGGTATATGAAAAACATGTTTTTCAATGGCAAAAATCAATGAATATTGTAAATGCACAAACAGTAATATCTCCACATTGCAAGGTGCAATTCTGAAATTTTTTGCTTTTTCCTGTTAATCCTAGCATGATAAAGAAGATTCAAAGAGAGTGAGATGCCAGCTCCTTTCAGTCAGTAGCTTCAAACATTTCTGGTATATGAATAACATGATGTTTTTCAATGGCAAAAATCAATGAATATTGTAAATGCACAAACAGTAATATCTCCACATTGCAAGGTGCAATTCTGAAATTTTTTGCTTTTTCCTGCTAATCCTAGCATGATAAAGAAGATTCAAAGAGAGTGAGATGCCAGCTCCTTTCATTCAGTCAGTAGCTTCAAACATTTCTGGTATATGAAAAACATGTTTTTCAATGGCAAAAATCAATGAATATTGTAAATGCACAAACAGTAATATCTCCACATTGCAAGGTGCAATTCTGAAATTTTTTGCTTTTTCCTGCTAATCCTAGCATGATAAAGAAGATTCAAAGAGAGTGAGATGCCAGCTACTTTCATTCAGTCAGTAGCTTCAAACATTTCTGGACGTTTTTCAATGGCAAAAATCAATGAATATTGTAAATGCACAAACAGTAATATCTCCACATTGCAAGGTGCAATTCTGAAATTTTTTGCTTTTTCCTGTTAATCCTAGCATGATAAAGAAGATTCAAAGAGAGTGAGATGCCAGCTCCTTTCATTCAGTCAGTAGCTTCAAACATTTCTGGTATATGAAAAACATGTTTTTCAATGGCAAAAATCAATGAATATTGTAAATGCACAAACAGTAATATCTCCACATTGCAAGGTGCAATTCTGAAATTTTTTGCCTCTTCCTGTTAATCCTAGCATGATAAAGAAGATTCAAAGAGAGTGAGATGCCAGCTCCTTTCATTCAGTCAGTAGCTTCAAACATTTCTGGTATATGAAAAACATGTTTTTCAATGGCAAAAATCAATGAATATTGTAAATGCACAAACAGTAATATCTCCACATTGCAAGGTGCAATTCTGAAATTTTTTGCTTTTTCCTGCTAATCCTAGCATGATAAAGAAGATTCAAAGAGAGTGAGATGCCAGCTCCTTTCATTCAGTCAGTAGCTTCAAACATTTCTGGTATATGAAAAACATGTTTTTCAATGGCAAAAATCAATGAATATTGTAAATGCACAAACAGTAATATCTCCACATTGCAAGGTGCAATTCTGAAATTTTTTGCTTTTTCCTGTTAATCCTAGCATGATAAAGAAGATTCAAAGAGAGTGAGATGCCAGCTCCTTTCATTCAGTCAGTAGCTTCAAACATTTCTGGTATATGAAAAACATGTTTTTCAATGGCAAAAATCAATGAATATTGTAAATGCACAAACAGTAATATCTCCACATTGCAAGGTGCAATTCTGAAATTTTTTGCTTTTTCCTGTTAATCCTAGCATGATAAAGAAGATTCAAAGAGAGTGAGATGCCAGCTCCTTTCAGTCAGTAGCTTCAAACATTTCTGGTATATGAATAACATGATGTTTTTCAATGGCAAAAATCAATGAATATTGTAAATGCACAAACAGTAATATCTCCACATTGCAAGGTGCAATTCTGAAATTTTTTGCTTTTTCCTGCTAATCCTAGCATGATAAAGAAGATTCAAAGAGAGTGAGATGCCAGCTCCTTTCATTCAGTCAGTAGCTTCAAACATTTCTGGTATATGAAAAACATGTTTTTCAATGGCAAAAATCAATGAATATTGTAAATGCACAAACAGTAATATCTCCACATTGCAAGGTGCAATTCTGAAATTTTTTGCTTTTTCCTGCTAATCCTAGCATGATAAAGAAGATTCAAAGAGAGTGAGATGGGGAGTAGCCTGAGCACAGGACGAGATGGCAGCTTGATCCTGAGCTCCCTGAAGGCTAAAACTATAAAGCGACGATAAAAGCAACTTAAGAAGATTTACTCGATCAATTCTTATATGGATTAACTCCCTAAAGCTTAAGGATCATCTGGATACTGAAAAGATTCTCCCTGACCCGTTATTCTGGGAGATATTTCGTTTGGAAGCAGTGAGGTGCGTCCTTGATTTCATGCCAGTCGTGGGTATTGTGACATAGACCTGCAGGCTTGCAGGTCTGTGTGTCTCTGCAAAGGGACCCTCCCTACTCCCTTCCTCTGGACCTAGGAACACTGCTTATCAGGTATTATCGGACAATTTGCAAAGGATTCATATTTTGAGGAAGGTGGCACGGAGCCCTTAAGCCTGCTCTGCTGTTGTGGGAGGCCGGTGGCTGCGGGACGAGCCGATTATATACTTCAGCTTTTACAGCCTGTGCTGGGAAGTAACAAGGTCCGAGTCCTAACTAGACCCACGGGACCCTGTAACCCTGAAAACGGCCCCACTGTATTGGACTGCCAGCCTGCAAGTTGTCCCTGCCTGCTATCCACCCCACTACCAGCTGCGACCGGGGGTAAGTCTCCTTCAGAGATACCACCGCCCGGCGCTGTATCACCCTGCTACTAGCTGCGACCAGTGACAGGACTCCGGAAGTTAAAAACACCGGCCGGCACTTTCTGTGGAGGATCGCGGACCCCGGGGACCTTCCGGATCTACAATCAAGTAAGAAGATTGTGAGACCGGAGCCCTGAGAAGTCCAGCACACGGACGCCAAGCTACGGGACCTTCCTGCTTCAGGACGCCGGCAGCAGCCCGAAGACCCGGCCCTGCTCACAGCTGACGCGGCTACACGGAGGAGAGGAACTGTAGTTATCATCTTAAAAGGTCAGACAAGCCCTGGCTGATGCCAGGGCTATTATTGTGACTCTGTGAGGCTATTGTCTGGGGTCTGGTGGTGGCGGTGTCCCTTTTACTTTGTGGAGCGGTCCTCCCTCTCCCTCCTGCTGACAGGCGCTGCTTGTGTCTGCGGCCGGGATCCCTGCCTCTTGCTGCGGCTGTTCCCTGGGTTCGGGGGCTGTTCCGGTGGTGGCGGTTCCCCCTCCTTAGTTCCGGAGCCGCTCCGCTCCTGTCTCCCTTCTAATGACCGGCGCAGCCGGTGTATAGGGCTTGCCGCCCCACATCCCCCGGGGCTGATTTACAGGCGGCGGTATCTCCCTCCTGCTTCTGGGGGGGCCGCTTTGTCCCTCCCCACTAGTAACTGACAGGTGCCACCGGTCCCCGCGCTCCGCTCCACCTATTCCCGTTGTGCCGCTCTGCTGACTGTGCCCCTCCGGTGTTTGGACCCTACAGACCCCTGTGACTGCCTCCCCCTCTTGTGCTGGTGTTGCTGCGCTCTGATCTTGCCCTTGGTCCTTCCCTGCAGCGGCACCGCTGCCCTCCTCTGCCTCATATCCATAATCAGCTGATAGACTCAATTCTCCCGCCCCCTGCTGCAGCGTCCTCTGTACTGCTGTCCATGGTGCTGATCAAATTCTCCTGCCCTCTGCTGCGGCGTCGCTCGGCACTGCTGTCCATGGTGCTGATTTGAGCTGCTGTCCATGGTGCTGATTTCAGTCAAACTCTCCTGCCCCTGCTATAGCGTCGCTCTGTACTGCTGTCCAAGGTGCTGATTTTACATTAGTTAATTCTCCTGCCTCCTGCTGCAACATCGCTTTGCACTGCTGTCCATGGTGCTGATTTTATATCAGTACTGATACAGAGGTCCATTAAACACCAAACTTTGTACAATCATTTTAATTGTGAGACTTGACTTTGAGGGGGGGTGGGGGATAGGAGGAATTGCTTCTGCCTCCATATATATATACTGTGACTTCGCTACCTGATATACATATAACAGTTGGTGCCCATGGAACTCTACAGATCTGCAAGTTTCCACAATAATTAGTTTTCTGTTAAGAACTATATGTGCCTTTTATTTTTATCCCTCAGGTCAAGTTTACTATTTCTCTTGATATTTTTGATTGTGATTTACATTTAAAGGATTGCATTCTAGGGGGTACATAATTCTGCAGTCTTTAAGGGTATTGATTGCCTCTTATTGGAGTGATATTTGTTTAATGCTAATTTCTTCCAGTCATTGTTCCTAGTCATTTTGCTACTCTAAAGTCTTCTGTCCACTCTCTAGGTTAAATATTTCCATTGTCTTTTTGGTGTTTTCCTTATATATACACTTAGGACTTATTTTTTTTTTTTTTTTTTTTTACAATGGCGGCTAACAAAAAAAATACCCAAAAGTCTTTGGAAGCTCCCCTTAAAACTAGTGTGGTAAGAGCGAAGTCCTCCCAACGCTCTTCATTTTCAAATCCCTCAGAAGATACTGTCAATACCATTAGTCCACTTAAGTCCAGATCACCTCATAGAAATCCTGACGACAGACAGAGTTTTAAAGTAAGCTCTCCCACCAAAGACTCTGCTAAAAGTCTATTTTCTCCAAAACCACAGAGAATTCCTGACGTTAAACCTGCCCCTTCCACCGTAGTTAAAGAAAAAAAAGTGGAAGAGATGGACATTTCCATCTCATCAAAGAGAAGGGATCCAGGAGCTTGGAGCAACAAATATTCCTCACTGGCCACGAGTTCGGAGGAGGAATCCTCGGACACGTCTCCCAATCCTAGTCCAGATAAGAGACGTGCCAAAAAGGACGTCTCCCCTTCGTCCTCAGACCCGACGCCTAGTATCCCGGCCAAAATACCCATTTCTCAAGAGTTGGGAAATACCGACCTTGGTTCATATCTGGACAATCTTTTAAAGACGATTGACAGAAATATGAAACTGGGCTTTGAGAAACAGGTAGACACCATGAAATCTACTTTGGAAGCTTTTGGAGTTAAATTGGAGGAAAACACTAAAAGACTTGAAAAGGTGGAGGATAAGGTAGAGTCTGTCTCTTCTGATAATTTGGAAATGAAATCCGAGCTCAAAAGACTTAGATTAAAAGTTGCGGATTTGGAGGATAGGAGTAGGAGAAATAATTTGAAGATTAGGGGCATATCTGAGGATGTTTCTCCCTCAGATATCTCGGCTTTTCTCAAAGACTTATTTCACAAGAAAATCCCATCCCTTTCTGAGCAGGATCTTATCATTGATAGGGCCCATCGCTTATTTCGTCCGACCTCCATTTCCTCGGATCTTCCTAGAGATGTAATAGCTAGGTTACATTTCTTCTCGACCAAAGAGAGAATCTTGAATTATATCAGGGAAAATAGGACTTTTCCAGAGCCTTTCTCGCACCTAAAAATCTTCTCCGATTTTTCCAAAGAAACCATGGATGCAAGAAGGTCATACAAATTGACCACAGATAGACTGAGGGATATGAATATCCCATATAGGTGGGGCTTTCCAGTAAAGTTGCTGATTTTCTTTAACCGGAAAACATTCACTCTTACAGATCCTGATGAAGGCCCTAAATTTTTTGATTTTATAAAAGACATTCCCTACAAAGTTACAAAGGCACCCCACCGCTGAAATGATAAACACTACTCCCTCGGGAGCCCTCTTTAAAAATAATCTCATTTTTTCACCTCACCTAACATGCTATAATAAATTTATCATTCTTCTTTATATTTAGCCTTCATGGTTTGTCCACATTATTTTTCCCCCCAATCTGAGGGAGAACCTTTTCGGTGAAGGTTCCCTCAGGAGATTTTTTGATTCGGTTTTTTTTTTCTTTTTCTTTGAATATTTGGTTATTGTTATTACTATCTTTGAATTAATATTAGAGATATTGTATTCCAGCTTTGATTGTCGGTTGATTTTTATTTTTTGGGAATTTGTTGGACCAACTGACCCCTCTCCTTTTGACTTACTTTAATTATTAATTTACCTATGCCTATCAAGATCATCACCTACAATGTAAGAGGCCTAAACAGTCCCAATAAGAGATTCTCCCTTTGGAAGGAATTGGGTCATCTTGGTGCTGATGTTGCGTGTCTTCAGGAGACAAGGTTTGCCGAGGGAAAACACCCTACCTTCTCCCACAAACGCTACCCTCATATATTTGAATCCATTAGCGACCGGAAAAAAGCCGGTGTAGCTACAGTGATCAGAGATTCTGTCCCATTTGAGTTTTTAGATCAGCATAAAGATGTCAATGGAAGGTTCCATATATTGCTCTGTAAACTGAATAATCATGAGTGCACTGTTGTTAACCTATACGCCCCAAATAAAAAGCAAATACCCTTTTTGAATAAGGTTTTTAGAAAGGTTGAAGAGGTTAGGAGAGGCGAATTGATTTTTTTGGGAGACTTCAACATGGTCCCGGACGGGCATATGGACTCTTCCTCCCCCAGCCGTCATTTATACCCGACGCTAAATAATTGGCTTTATAAAAATGAATTATTTGATACATTTAGATGTCTGCAAACTACCTCCAAAGAATTCTCCCATTTTTCGGATGCGCACCAAACGGCCTCTAGAATTGACTTAATAATAACTGACGTTTTTTCTTTACCCAAATTCTCTAACGTATCTATAGGCCTTAGGTCTCTATCAGATCATGCCCCTACGTCATGTGAAATTCATATTGGTCCTCTTATTAAAAATGGATTTCTTTGGAAATGTAGATCTTCACTTATTCATAACCCCAAAAACAAAAAAATTATTGAAAAAGCTATTTCTGATTATTTTAGGGAGAACGATACCCCAGATTTATCTAATCCCTTCTCCAGCTGGTGCGCTCACAAGGCCGTCCTTCGTGGTGTACTAATGCAGATATCCTCATCTGAAAAAAAAGAAAAAAGATCAAAAATTAATTCTCTTCAAAAACTGATTAGGGAAAAAGAATTAGAGCAAATTAATCTTCCTTCCCCTTCCCCAATAATTCAAAAAGAACTCTCAAATTTAAGGGTAGAGCTAAAATCAGAAATTTCTTCCTCCTATGATGCAATTATTCGGAAATCAAAATTTAATTACTATGCGGCTCTAAATAAACCTACCCGCTTTATGGCCCGCCTAGTCAAATGTAAAAGAGCAATTAATAGAATAGATAAAATAAAAAACAATAGTGGAATAACGTTTTGCCACCCTAAAGATATAGTGAACCAGTTTGCAAATTTTTACAAAAAACTCTACAACATCAAAACTGATCCTCTAATTTCCCATCCTCATCCAGATGCAATCAACAAATTTTTATCCTCCATTAACCTACCGAAATTGAGCCCTCTGGATCACGAGTCATTGAATAAGCCTTTTTCTAACCTTGAAATTATTAACACAATAAAGCAACTTAAAGATTTCAAGGCTCCGGGTCCAGATGGGTTCATCAATGAGTATTATAAAACTTTTTGTGACCTACTTTCTTCCCCTCTCACGAAAATTTTCAATCATGCTTCCTCAATAAGCTCCTTCCCCTCAGAAATGCTGGAAGCCACCATTACCCTAATACCCAAGTCTAAGGATGAGAGAGATAATGTTAAAAATTATAGGCCCATTTCGCTAATTAACACTGATATTAAGATATATTCGAAAATTCTGGCCAATCGTTTATCGACTATTCTCCCATCTCTCATCAACGATGATCAGATTGGCTTCGTTGGTGGGAGGCAAGCAACTGATGGCTCTAGAAGACTTCTGAATATTATTAAGGTGATAAATACGGCGAAACTCCCAACTTCATTGCTTGCTTTAGACGCTGAAAAAGCTTTCGACAGGTTAAATTGGCTATACCTTAAACTCACCCTTATTAAATTCGGTTTTGATAACAAATTTCTCTCTTCAATTATGGCCCTTTATTCTAACCCCCAAGCAAAAATTTATGTTAACAATTATCTCTCAAATCCAATCCCTATCACAAATGGTACTAGACAGGGTTGCCCACTTTCCCCCCTTCTCTTTGTCCTGGCTATGGAGCCTTTGGCACAGAGGATTAGAGAAAACACTGACATTAGGGGGATTTCTACCCCATCTCGAGAATTTAAAATTGGCCTCTTTGCAGATGATGTTATGCTTTCCTTGCTGGACCCAGTAAATTCGGTTGCGGAAGTTTCGAAGGTTCTAGAACTATTCTCTCAGATTTCTTATTTTAAGATCAATAATGAGAAGTCTAAACTTTTAAACATTAATCTGGACCGTCAGACGAGAGAGGTTTTACACTCGAGATTTTCCTTCGGTTTGGCTAAACGCAATCTGACTTATTTGGGGATCAGTATTGGTAAAACCATTAACTCAACAATTTCTGACAACCTGGTTCTGATTGAGGATATCGTCCGTGGAGATTTGATGGAATTTTTGAAAAGAGATTTGTCATGGTGGGGTAGAGTCCTCTCTATTAAGATGTTTGTTCTACCCAAAATCTTGTATTTTTTCCGCAACTTACCTTTAACTATTTCTCACATCTTTATTCAAAAAATTCAAAATCAGATTAATTCCTATGTCTGGGATAATAAACGTGCGAGGATATCTGCAGATATATTGTACAAGAATAAGTGCAACGGAGGTCTGAGCCACCCTAATATTTCCGCTTACTATTTGGCAAACCTCATCAAACAGAGCAGTAATTGGTTTAATTCTGACAGTCCCCCAGCTTGGATGACTCTGGAGACCTTCTTAAACAATGGTTCTTCTCCCCGTGAATTGTTACTTAGGCATCTCTTTAAACAGTGCACTCATGATTCTTCCCATCCTATTTTCCAGGCGATTATTGACGCCTGGAAAAAAATCGCCAAAAGAAAGAGAAAGAGTCCCCTAAGAGATTCTGATGGGGATAAATTTTCTTTTGTCAAAAATTTTCCAATTGGTTTTGTTGCTGATCTGTATAACTCTTCCATTCCAGATCAGTGGGACAATAAAGGGTTAAGGAAAATTGGAGACTTCTATGGAGCTTCTGCCTTTATTCCTTTCCAAACTCTTAAAAAAAGATTCAACTTACCTTCCTCTGATTTCTTTTTATACTCTCATTTAAAGAGCATTATTCTGGAATTTATTTCTGGTAAACTTATTGTTTCTGAAACCTCGGTGAACCTGTTAAGCAACCCATCCCACAAAATTTTTTGGAGCCTGAGACACATATATAACAGCTTCAATAATGATCTTTCCTTCCAAAAACACCTCTACATGATACGCTGGGAAAAAGATCTAAAACTCAATTTCCAATCCGATCAATGGGAGAGTGCTGTTCTTTTTTCTCAGGCCTCTAATATATCTATGCCCTTACAAGAGGCTTACTTCAAAATTCTAACCAGATGGTATTACACTCCAATCAGGCTTCACCATATAAAGCCCAGCAACTCTCCCCTTTGTTGGAGGGAGTGCGGCCTTAGGGGAGATCTTTTACATCTCTTTTGGAGTTGCCCTAAAATCCGGAATCTATGGGCTCAGATCTCTTCTTTGGTAGATGACCTTTTAGGCAGACCTGTAGTATTGACCCCTCTAATGGCTTTACTATCCTTAGATCTTGAACCATATAAGTCGTTTGAAAGATCTTTGGTGATTCACTTATTTTCAGTGTGTAAGAATGCATTGGCTTTTTATTGGAGAAAGTCACATGTCCCCACTTTGGAGGACTTAGTTGATAAGATGAATCTCCATAGAATATTTGAACTCAGATTTGCCCTTATCAACAATAATTTACTTAAATTTTCTAGGAAGTGGGATATTTGGCTCACTAAATTCCCTCAACCCTCTCATAACGCTGGAACATCTTAATGTGTGTAGTGTTTAGCTCATTAATATGTTTAATTTTTGCTAATGATAGTAATGTGTGTTTAAAGTGTTCAAATTTCTGTATTATCGTATATACTATTTGACGAACAAATTTCTCCCATCTTTCCTGATTATCCATTCCCGTTTGTTCCCTTTCCCTTTCCCTTCCCTCAGAATTTTTCCCTTATTATGAATATTCTTTTGTCACTACTTTTATGCCACGTGTGTTATTCCCCTGTTAAATTGTTTATTAAAAATAAAAAAAATATGGTAAAACAAAGAGAGTGAGATGCCAGCTACTTTCATTCAGTCAGTAGCTTCAAACATTTCTGGACGTTTTTCAATGGCAAAAATCAATGAATATTGTAAATGCACAAACAGTAATATCTCCACATTGCAAGGTGCAATTCTGAAATTTTTTGCTTTTTCCTGTTAATCCTAGCATGATAAAGAAGATTCAAAGAGAGTGAGATGCCAGCTCCTTTCATTCAGTCAGTAGCTTCAAACATTTCTGGTATATGAAAAACATGTTTTTCAATGGCAAAAATCAATGAATATTGTAAATGCACAAACAGTAATATCTCCACATTGCAAGGTGCAATTCTGAAATTTTTTGCTTTTTCCTGCTAATCCTAGCATGATAAAGAAGATTCAAAGAGAGTGAGATGCCAGCTCCTTTCATTCAGTCAGTAGCTTCAAACATTTCTGGACGTTTTTCAATGGCAAAAATCAATGAATATTGTAAATGCACAAACAGTAATATCTCCACATTGCAAGGTGCAATTCTGAAATTTTTTGCTTTTTCCTGTTAATCCTAGCATGATAAAGAAGATTCAAAGAGAGTGAGATGCCAGCTCCTTTCATTCAGTCAGTAGCTTCAAACATTTCTGGTATATGAAAAACATGTTTTTCAATGGCAAAAATCAATGAATATTGTAAATGCACAAACAGTAATATCTCCACATTGCAAGGTGCAATTCTGAAATTTCTTGCTTTTTCCTGCTAATCCTAGCATGATAAAGAAGATTCAAAGAGAGTGAGATGCCAGCTCCTTTCATTCAGTCAGTAGCTTCAAACATTTCTGGACGTTTTTCAATGGCAAAAATCAATGAATATTGTAAATGCACAAACAGTAATATCTCCACATTGCAAGGTGCAATTCTGAAATTTTTTGCTTTTTCCTGCTAATCCTAGCATGATAAAGAAGATTCAAAGAGAGTGAGATGCCAGCTCCTTTCATTCAGTCAGTAGCTTCAAACATTTCTGGTATATGAAAAACATGTTTTTCAATGGCAAAAATCAATGAATATTGTAAATGCACAAACAGTAATATCTCCACATTGCAAGGTGCAATTCTGAAATTTTTTGCTTTTTCCTGCTAATCCTAGCATGATAAAGAAGATTCAAAGAGAGTGAGATGCCAGCTCCTTTCATTCAGTCAGTAGCTTCAAACATTTCTGGACGTTTTTCAATGGCAAAAATCAATGAATATTGTAAATGCACAAACAGTAATATCTCCACATTGCAAGGTGCAATTCTGAAATTTTTTGCTTTTTCCTGCTAATCCTAGCATGATAAAGAAGATTCAAAGAGAGTGAGATGCCAGCTCCTTTCATTCAGTCAGTAGCTTCAAACATTTCTGGACGTTTTTCAATGGCAAAAATCAATGAATATTGTAAATGCACAAACAGTAATATCTCCACATTGCAAGGTGCAATTCTGAAATTTTTTGCTTTTTCCTGCTAATCCTAGCATGATAAAGAAGATTCAAAGAGAGTGAGATGCCAGCTCCTTTCATTCAGTCAGTAGCTTCAAACATTTCTGGACGTTTTTCAATGGCAAAAATCAATGAATATTGTAAATGCACAAACAGTAATATCTCCACATTGCAAGGTGCAATTCTGAAATTTTTTGCTTTTTCCTGTTAATCCTAGCATGATAAAGAAGATTCAAAGAGAGTGAGATGCCAGCTCCTTTCATTCAGTCAGTAGCTTCAAACATTTCTGGTATATGAAAAACATGTTTTTCAATGGCAAAAATCAATGAATATTGTAAATGCACAAACAGTAATATCTCCACATTGCAAGGTGCAATTCTGAAATTTTTTGCTTTTTCCTGCTAATCCTAGCATGATAAAGAAGATTCAAAGAGAGTGAGATGCCACCTCCTTTCATTCAGTCAGTAGCTTCAAACATTTCTGGACGTTTTTCAATGGCAAAAATCAATGAATATTGTAAATGCACAAACAGTAATATCTCCACATTGCAAGGTGCAATTCTGAAATTTTTTGCTTTTTCCTGTTAATCCTAGCATGATAAAGAAGATTCAAAGAGAGTGAGATGCCAGCTCCTTTCATTCAGTCAGTAGCTTCAAACATTTCTGGTATATGAAAAACATGTTTTTCAATGGCAAAAATCAATGAATATTGTAAATGCACAAACAGTAATATCTCCACATTGCAAGGTGCAATTCTGAAATTTCTTGCTTTTTCCTGCTAATCCTAGCATGATAAAGAAGATTCAAAGAGAGTGAGATGCCAGCTCCTTTCATTCAGTCAGTAGCTTCAAACATTTCTGGACGTTTTTCAATGGCAAAAATCAATGAATATTGTAAATGCACAAACAGTAATATCTCCACATTGCAAGGTGCAATTCTGAAATTTTTTGCTTTTTCCTGCTAATCCTAGCATGATAAAGAAGATTCAAAGAGAGTGAGATGCCAGCTCCTTTCATTCAGTCAGTAGCTTCAAACATTTCTGGTATATGAAAAACATGTTTTTCAATGGCAAAAATCAATGAATATTGTAAATGCACAAACAGTAATATCTCCACATTGCAAGGTGCAATTCTGAAATTTTTTGCTTTTTCCTGCTAATCCTAGCATGATAAAGAAGATTCAAAGAGAGTGAGATGCCAGCTCCTTTCATTCAGTCAGTAGCTTCAAACATTTCTGGACGTTTTTCAATGGCAAAAATCAATGAATATTGTAAATGCACAAACAGTAATATCTCCACATTGCAAGGTGCAATTCTGAAATTTTTTGCTTTTTCCTGCTAATCCTAGCATGATAAAGAAGATTCAAAGAGAGTGAGATGCCAGCTCCTTTCATTCAGTCAGTAGCTTCAAACATTTCTGGACGTTTTTCAATGGCAAAAATCAATGAATATTGTAAATGCACAAACAGTAATATCTCCACATTGCAAGGTGCAATTCTGAAATTTTTTGCTTTTTCCTGCTAATCCTAGCATGATAAAGAAGATTCAAAGAGAGTGAGATGCCAGCTCCTTTCATTCAGTCAGTAGCTTCAAACATTTCTGGACGTTTTTCAATGGCAAAAATCAATGAATATTGTAAATGCACAAACAGTAATATCTCCACATTGCAAGGTGCAATTCTGAAATTTTTTGCTTTTTCCTGTTAATCCTAGCATGATAAAGAAGATTCAAAGAGAGTGAGATGCCAGCTCCTTTCATTCAGTCAGTAGCTTCAAACATTTCTGGTATATGAAAAACATGTTTTTCAATGGCAAAAATCAATGAATATTGTAAATGCACAAACAGTAATATCTCCACATTGCAAGGTGCAATTCTGAAATTTTTTGCTTTTTCCTGCTAATCCTAGCATGATAAAGAAGATTCAAAGAGAGTGAGATGCCAGTTCCTTTCATTCAGTCAGTAGCTTCAAACATTTCTGGTATATGAAAAACGTTTTTCAATGGCAAAAATCAATGAATATTGTAAATGCACAAACAGTAATATCTCCACATTGCAAGGTGCAATTCTGAAATTTCTTGCTTTTTCCTGCTAATCCTAGCATGATAAAGAAGATTCAAAGAGAGTGAGATGCCAGCTCCTTTCATTCAGTCAGTAGCTTCAAACATTTCTGGACGTTTTTCAATGGCAAAAATCAATGAATATTGTAAATGCACAAACAGTAATATCTCCACATTGCAAGGTGCAATTCTGAAATTTTTTGCTTTTTCCTGCTAATCCTAGCATGATAAAGAAGATTCAAAGAGAGTGAGATGCCAGCTCCTTTCATTCAGTCAGTAGCTTCAAACATTTCTGGTATATGAAAAACATGTTTTTCAATGGCAAAAATCAATGAATATTGTAAATGCACAAACAGTAATATCTCCACATTGCAAGGTGCAATTCTGAAATTTTTTGCTTTTTCCTGCTAATCCTAGCATGATAAAGAAGATTCAAAGAGAGTGAGATGCCAGCTCCTTTCATTCAGTCAGTAGCTTCAAACATTTCTGGACGTTTTTCAATGGCAAAAATCAATGAATATTGTAAATGCACAAACAGTAATATCTCCACATTGCAAGGTGCAATTCTGAAATTTTTTGCTTTTTCCTGTTAATCCTAGCATGATAAAGAAGATTCAAAGAGAGTGAGATGCCAGCTCCTTTCATTCAGTCAGTAGCTTCAAACATTTCTGGTATATGAAAAACATGTTTTTCAATGGCAAAAATCAATGAATATTGTAAATGCACAAACAGTAATATCTCCACATTGCAAGGTGCAATTCTGAAATTTTTTGCTTTTTCCTGCTAATCCTAGCATGATAAAGAAGATTCAAAGAGAGTGAGATGCCAGCTCCTTTCATTCAGTCAGTAGCTTCAAACATTTCTGGTATATGAAAAACATGTTTTTCAATGGCAAAAATCAATGAATATTGTAAATGCACAAACAGTAATATCTCCACATTGCAAGGTGCAATTCTGAAATTTTTTGCTTTTTCCTGTTAATCCTAGCATGATAAAGAAGATTCAAAGAGAGTGAGATGCCAGCTCCTTTCATTCAGTCAGTAGCTTCAAACATTTCTGGTATATGAAAAACATGTTTTTCAATGGCAAAAATCAATGAATATTGTAAATGCACAAACAGTAATATCTCCACATTGCAAGGTGCAATTCTGAAATTTTTTGCTTTTTCCTGTTAATCCTAGCATGATAAAGAAGATTCAAAGAGAGTGAGATGCCAGCTCCTTTCAGTCAGTAGCTTCAAACATTTCTGGTATATGAATAACATGTTTTTCAATGGCAAAAATCAATGAATATTGTAAATGCACAAACAGTAATATCTCCACATTGCAAGGTGCAATTCTGAAATTTTTTGCTTTTTCCTGCTAATCCTAGCATGATAAAGAAGATTCAAAGAGAGTGAGATGCCAGCTCCTTTCATTCAGTCAGTAGCTTCAAACATTTCTGGTATATGAAAAACATGTTTTTCAATGGCAAAAATCAATGAATATTGTAAATGCACAAACAGTAATATCTCCACATTGCAAGGTGCAATTCTGAAATTTTTTGCTTTTTCCTGCTAATCCTAGCATGATAAAGAAGATTCAAAGAGAGTGAGATGCCAGCTCCTTTCATTCAGTCAGTAGCTTCAAACATTTCTGGACGTTTTTCAATGGCAAAAATCAATGAATATTGTAAATGCACAAACAGTAATATCTCCACATTGCAAGGTGCAATTCTGAAATTTTTTGCTTTTTCCTGTTAATCCTAGCATGATAAAGAAGATTCAAAGAGAGTGAGATGCCAGCTCCTTTCATTCAGTCAGTAGCTTCAAACATTTCTGGTATATGAAAAACATGTTTTTGGCAAAAATCAATGAATATTGTAAATGCACAAACAGTAATATCTCCACATTGCAAGGTGCAATTCTGAAATTTTTTGCTTTTTCCTGCTAATCCTAGCATGATAAAGAAGATTCAAAGAGAGTGAGATGCCACCTCCTTTCATTCAGTCAGTAGCTTCAAACATTTCTGGACGTTTTTCAATGGCAAAAATCAATGAATATTGTAAATGCACAAACAGTAATATCTCCACATTGCAAGGTGCAATTCTGAAATTTTTTGCTTTTTCCTGTTAATCCTAGCATGATAAAGAAGATTCAAAGAGAGTGAGATGCCAGCTCCTTTCATTCAGTCAGTAGCTTCAAACATTTCTGGTATATGAAAAACGTTTTTCAATGGCAAAAATCAATGAATATTGTAAATGCACAAACAGTAATATCTCCACATTGCAAGGTGCAATTCTGAAATTTTTTGCTTTTTCCTGCTAATCCTAGCATGATAAAGAAGATTCAAAGAGAGTGAGATGCCAGCTCCTTTCATTCAGTCAGTAGCTTCAAACATTTCTGGACGTTTTTCAATGGCAAAAATCAATGAATATTGTAAATGCACAAACAGTAATATCTCCACATTGCAAGGTGCAATTCTGAAATTTTTTGCTTTTTCCTGTTAATCCTAGCATGATAAAGAAGATTCAAAGAGAGTGAGATGCCAGCTCCTTTCATTCAGTCAGTAGCTTCAAACATTTCTGGTATATGAAAAACATGTTTTTCAATGGCAAAAATCAATGAATATTGTAAATGCACAAACAGTAATATCTCCACATTGCAAGGTGCAATTCTGAAATTTTTGCTTTTTCCTGCTAATCCTAGCATGATAAAGAAGATTCAAAGAGAGTGAGATGCCAGCTCCTTTCATTCAGTCAGTAGCTTCAAACATTTCTGGTATATGAAAAACATGTTTTTCAATGGCAAAAATCAATGAAAATTGTAAATGCACAAACAGTAATATCTCCACATTGCAAGGTGCAATTCTGAAATTTTTTGCTTTTTCCTGCTAATCCTAGCATGATAAAGAAGATTCAAAGAGAGTGAGATGCCAGCTCCTTTCATTCAGTCAGTAGCTTCAAACATTTCTGGACGTTTTTCAATGGCAAAAATCAATGAATATTGTAAATGCACAAACAGTAATATCTCCACATTGCAAGGTGCAATTCTGAAATTTTTTGCTTTTTCCTGTTAATCCTAGCATGATAAAGAAGATTCAAAGAGAGTGAGATGCCAGCTCCTTTCATTCAGTCAGTAGCTTCAAACATTTCTGGTATATGAAAAACGTTTTTCAATGGCAAAAATCAATGAATATTGTAAATGCACAAACAGTAATATCTCCACATTGCAAGGTGCAATTCTGAAATTTTTTGCTTTTTCCTGCTAATCCTAGCATGATAAAGAAGATTCAAAGAGAGTGAGATGCCAGCTCCTTTCATTCAGTCAGTAGCTTCAAACATTTCTGGTATATGAAAAACATGTTTTTCAATGGCAAAAATCAATGAATATTGTAAATGCACAAACAGTAATATCTCCACATTGCAAGGTGCAATTCTGAAATTTTTTGCTTTTTCCTGTTAATCCTAGCATGATAAAGAAGATTCAAAGAGAGTGAGATGCCAGCTCCTTTCATTCAGTCAGTAGCTTCAAACATTTCTGGTATATGAAAAACATGTTTTTCAATGGCAAAAATCAATGAATATTGTAAATGCACAAACAGTAATATCTCCACATTGCAAGGTGCAATTCTGAAATTTTTTGCTTTTTCCTGTTAATCCTAGCATGATAAAGAAGATTCAAAGAGAGTGAGATGCCAGCTCCTTTCATTCAGTCAGTAGCTTCAAACATTTCTGGTATATGAAAAACATGTTTTTCAATGGCAAAAATCAATGAATATTGTAAATGCACAAACAGTAATATCTCCACATTGCAAGGTGCAATTCTGAAATTTTTTGCTTTTTCCTGTTAATCCTAGCATGATAAAGAAGATTCAAAGAGAGTGAGATGCCAGCTCCTTTCAATCAGTAGCTTCAAACATTTCTGGTATATGAATAACATGATGTTTTTCAATGGCAAAAATCAATGAATATTGTAAATGCACAAACAGTAATATCTCCACATTGCAAGGTGCAATTCTGAAATTTTTTGCTTTTTCCTGCTAATCCTAGCATGATAAAGAAGATTCAAAGAGAGTGAGATGCCAGCTCCTTTCATTCAGTCAGTAGCTTCAAACATTTCTGGTATATGAAAAACATGTTTTTCAATGGCAAAAATCAATGAATATTGTAAATGCACAAACAGTAATATCTCCACATTGCAAGGTGCAATTCTGAAATTTTTTGCTTTTTCCTGCTAATCCTAGCATGATAAAGAAGATTCAAAGAGAGTGAGATGCCAGCTCCTTTCATTCAGTCAGTAGCTTCAAACATTTCTGGACGTTTTTCAATGGCAAAAATCAATGAATATTGTAAATGCACAAACAGTAATATCTCCACATTGCAAGGTGCAATTCTGAAATTTTTTGCTTTTTCCTGTTAATCCTAGCATGATAAAGAAGATTCAAAGAGAGTGAGATGCCAGCTCCTTTCATTCAGTCAGTAGCTTCAAACATTTCTGGTATATGAAAAACATGTTTTTGGCAAAAATCAATGAATATTGTAAATGCACAAACAGTAATATCTCCACATTGCAAGGTGCAATTCTGAAATTTTTTGCTTTTTCCTGCTAATCCTAGCATGATAAAGAAGATTCAAAGAGAGTGAGATGCCACCTCCTTTCATTCAGTCAGTAGCTTCAAACATTTCTGGACGATTTTCAATGGCAAAAATCAATGAATATTGTAAATGCACAAACAGTAATATCTCCACATTGCAAGGTGCAATTCTGAAATTTTTTGCTTTTTCCTGTTAATCCTAGCATGATAAAGAAGATTCAAAGAGAGTGAGATGCCAGCTCCTTTCATTCAGTCAGTAGCTTCAAACATTTCTGGTATATGAAAAACATGTTTTTCAATGGCAAAAATCAATGAATATTGTAAATGCACAAACAGTAATATCTCCACATTGCAAGGTGCAATTCTGAAATTTTTTGCTTTTTCCTGCTAATCCTAGCATGATAAAGAAGATTCAAAGAGAGTGAGATGCCAGCTCCTTTCATTCAGTCAGTAGCTTCAAACATTTCTGGACGTTTTTCAATGGCAAAAATCAATGAATATTGTAAATGCACAAACAGTAATATCTCCACATTGCAAGGTGCAATTCTGAAATTTTTTGCTTTTTCCTGTTAATCCTAGCATGATAAAGAAGATTCAAAGAGAGTGAGATGCCAGCTCCTTTCATTCAGTCAGTAGCTTCAAACATTTCTGGTATATGAAAAACGTTTTTCTATGGCAAAAATCAATGAATATTGTAAATGCACAAACAGTAATATCTCCACATTGCAAGGTGCAATTCTGAAATTTTTTGCTTTTTCCTGCTAATCCTAGCATGATAAAGAAGATTCAAAGAGAGTGAGATGCCAGCTCCTTTCATTCAGTCAGTAGCTTCAAACATTTCTGGACGTTTTTCAATGGCAAAAATCAATGAATATTGTAAATGCACAAACAGTAATATCTCCACATTGCAAGGTGCAATTCTGAAATTTTTTGCTTTTTCCTGTTAATCCTAGCATGATAAAGAAGATTCAAAGAGAGTGAGATGCCAGCTCCTTTCATTCAGTCAGTAGCTTCAAACATTTCTGGTATATGAAAAACATGTTTTTCAATGGCAAAAATCAATGAATATTGTAAATGCACAAACAGTAATATCTCCACATTGCAAGGTGCAATTCTGAAATTTTTTGCTTTTTCCTGTTAATCCTAGCATGATAAGATTCAAAGAGAGTGAGATGCCAGCTCCTTTCATTCAGTCAGTAGCTTCAAACATTTCTGGTATATGAAAAACATGTTTTTCAATGGCAAAAATCAATGAATATTGTAAATGCACAAACAGTAATATCTCCACATTGCAAGGTGCAATTCTGAAATTTTTTGCTTTTTCCTGTTAATCCTAGCATGATAAAGAAGATTCAAAGAGAGTGAGATGCCAGCTTCTTTCATTCAGTCAGTAGCTTCAAACATTTCTGGTATATGAAAAACATGTTTTTCAATGGCAAAAATCAATGAATATTGTAAATGCACAAACAGTAATATCTCCACATTGCAAGGTGCAATTCTGAAATTTTTTGCTTTTTCCTGCTAATCCTAGCATGATAAAGAAGATTCAAAGAGAGTGAGATGCCAGCTCCTTTCATTCAGTCAGTAGCTTCAAACATTTCTGGACGTTTTTCAATGGCAAAAATCAATGAATATTGTAAATGCACAAACAGTAATATCTCCACATTGCAAGGTGCAATTCTGAAATTTTTTGCTTTTTCCTGTTAATCCTAGCATGATAAAGAAGATTCAAAGAGAGTGAGATGCCAGCTCCTTTCATTCAGTCAGTAGCTTCAAACATTTCTGGTATATGAAAAACATGTTTTTCAATGGCAAAAATCAATGAATATTGTAAATGCACAAACAGTAATATCTCCACATTGCAAGGTGCAATTCTGAAATTTTTTGCTTTTTCCTGCTAATCCTAGCATGATAAAGAAGATTCAAAGAGAGTGAGATGCCAGCTCCTTTCATTCAGTCAGTAGCTTCAAACATTTCTGGTATATGAAAAACATGTTTTTCAATGGCAAAAATCAATGAATATTGTAAATGCACAAACAGTAATATCTCCACATTGCAAGGTGCAATTCTGAAATTTTTTGCTTTTTCCTGTTAATCCTAGCATGATAAAGAAGATTCAAAGAGAGTGAGATGCCAGCTCCTTTCATTCAGTCAGTAGCTTCAAACATTTCTGGTATATGAAAAACATGTTTTTCAATGGCAAAAATCAATGAATATTGTAAATGCACAAACAGTAATATCTCCACATTGCAAGGTGCAATTCTGAAATTTTTTGCTTTTTCCTGTTAATCCTAGCATGATAAAGAAGATTCAAAGAGAGTGAGATGCCAGCTCCTTTCAGTCAGTAGCTTCAAACATTTCTGGTATATGAATAACATGTTTTTCAATGGCAAAAATCAATGAATATTGTAAATGCACAAACAGTAATATCTCCACATTGCAAGGTGCAATTCTGAAATTTTTCCTTTTTCCTGCTAATCCTAGCATGATAAAGAAGATTCAAAGAGAGTGAGATGCCAGCTCCTTTCATTCAGTCAGTAGCTTCAAACATTTCTGGTATATGAAAAACATGTTTTTCAATGGCAAAAATCAATGAATATTGTAAATGCACAAACAGTAATATCTCCACATTGCAAGGTGCAATTCTGAAATTTTTTGCTTTTTCCTGCTAATCCTAGCATGATAAAGAAGATTCAAAGAGAGTGAGATGCCAGCTCCTTTCATTCAGTCAGTAGCTTCAAACATTTCTGGACGTTTTTCAATGGCAAAAATCAATGAATATTGTAAATGCACAAACAGTAATATCTCCACATTGCAAGGTGCAATTCTGAAATTTTTTGCTTTTTCCTGTTAATCCTAGCATGATAAAGAAGATTCAAAGAGAGTGAGATGCCAGCTCCTTTCATTCAGTCAGTAGCTTCAAACATTTCTGGTATATGAAAAACATGTTTTTGGCAAAAATCAATGAATATTGTAAATGCACAAACAGTAATATCTCCACATTGCAAGGTGCAATTCTGAAATTTTTTGCTTTTTCCTGCTAATCCTAGCATGATAAAGAAGATTCAAAGAGAGTGAGATGCCACCTCCTTTCATTCAGTCAGTAGCTTCAAACATTTCTGGACGTTTTTCAATGGCAAAAATCAATGAATATTGTAAATGCACAAACAGTAATATCTCCACATTGCAAGGTGCAATTCTGAAATTTTTTGCTTTTTCCTGTTAATCCTAGCATGATAAAGAAGATTCAAAGAGTGAGATGCCAGCTCCTTTCATTCAGTCAGTAGCTTCAAACATTTCTGGTATATGAAAAACGTTTTTCAATGGCAAAAATCAATGAATATTGTAAATGCACAAACAGTAATATCTCCACATTGCAAGGTGCAATTCTGAAATTTTTTGCTTTTTCCTGCTAATCCTAGCATGATAAAGAAGATTCAAAGAGAGTGAGATGCCAGCTCCTTTCATTCAGTCAGTAGCTTCAAACATTTCTGGACGTTTTTCAATGGCAAAAATCAATGAATATTGTAAATGCACAAACAGTAATATCTCCACATTGCAAGGTGCAATTCTGAAATTTTTTGCTTTTTCCTGTTAATCCTAGCATGATAAAGAAGATTCAAAGAGAGTGAGATGCCAGCTCCTTTCATTCAGTCAGTAGCTTCAAACATTTCTGGTATATGAAAAACATGTTTTTCAATGGCAAAAATCAATGAATATTGTAAATGCACAAACAGTAATATCTCCACATTGCAAGGTGCAATTCTGAAATTTTTTGCTTTTTCCTGCTAATCCTAGCATGATAAAGAAGATTCAAAGAGAGTGAGATGCCAGCTCCTTTCATTCAGTCAGTAGCTTCAAACATTTCTGGTATATGAAAAACATGTTTTTCAATGGCAAAAATCAATGAAAATTGTAAATGCACAAACAGTAATATCTCCACATTGCAAGGTGCAATTCTGAAATTTTTTGCTTTTTCCTGCTAATCCTAGCATGATAAAGAAGATTCAAAGAGAGTGAGATGCCAGCTCCTTTCATTCAGTCAGTAGCTTCAAACATTTCTGGACGTTTTTCAATGGCAAAAATCAATGAATATTGTAAATGCACAAACAGTAATATCTCCACATTGCAAGGTGCAATTCTGAAATTTTTTGCTTTTTCCTGTTAATCCTAGCATGATAAAGAAGATTCAAAGAGAGTGAGATGCCAGCTCCTTTCATTCAGTCAGTAGCTTCAAACATTTCTGGTATATGAAAAACGTTTTTCAATGGCAAAAATCAATGAATATTGTAAATGCACAAACAGTAATATCTCCACATTGCAAGGTGCAATTCTGAAATTTTTTGCTTTTTCCTGCTAATCCTAGCATGATAAAGAAGATTCAAAGAGAGTGAGATGCCAGCTCCTTTCATTCAGTCAGTAGCTTCAAACATTTCTGGTATATGAAAAACATGTTTTTCAATGGCAAAAATCAATGAATATTGTAAATGCACAAACAGTAATATCTCCACATTGCAAGGTGCAATTCTGAAATTTTTTGCTTTTTCCTGTTAATCCTAGCATGATAAAGAAGATTCAAAGAGAGTGAGATGCCAGCTCCTTTCATTCAGTCAGTAGCTTCAAACATTTCTGGTATATGAAAAACATGTTTTTCAATGGCAAAAATCAATGAATATTGTAAATGCACAAACAGTAATATCTCCACATTGCAAGGTGCAATTCTGAAATTTTTTGCTTTTTCCTGTTAATCCTAGCATGATAAAGAAGATTCAAAGAGAGTGAGATGCCAGCTCCTTTCATTCAGTCAGTAGCTTCAAACATTTCTGGTATATGAAAAACATGTTTTTCAATGGCAAAAATCAATGAATATTGTAAATGCACAAACAGTAATATCTCCACATTGCAAGGTGCAATTCTGAAATTTTTTGCTTTTTCCTGTTAATCCTAGCATGATAAAGAAGATTCAAAGAGAGTGAGATGCCAGCTCCTTTCAGTCAGTAGCTTCAAACATTTCTGGTATATGAATAACATGATGTTTTTCAATGGCAAAAATCAATGAATATTGTAAATGCACAAACAGTAATATCTCCACATTGCAAGGTGCAATTCTGAAATTTTTTGCTTTTTCCTGCTAATCCTAGCATGATAAAGAAGATTCAAAGAGAGTGAGATGCCAGCTCCTTTCATTCAGTCAGTAGCTTCAAACATTTCTGGTATATGAAAAACATGTTTTTCAATGGCAAAAGTCAATGAATATTGTAAATGCACAAACAGTAATATCTCCACATTGCAAGGTGCAATTCTGAAATTTTTTGCTTTTTCCTGCTAATCCTAGCATGATAAAGAAGATTCAAAGAGAGTGAGATGCCAGCTCCTTTCATTCAGTCAGTAGCTTCAAACATTTCTGGACGTTTTTCAATGGCAAAAATCAATGAATATTGTAAATGCACAAACAGTAATATCTCCACATTGCAAGGTGCAATTCTGAAATTTTTTGCTTTTTCCTGTTAATCCTAGCATGATAAAGAAGATTCAAAGAGAGTGAGATGCCAGCTCCTTTCATTCAGTCAGTAGCTTCAAACATTTCTGGTATATGAAAAACATGTTTTTGGCAAAAATCAATGAATATTGTAAATGCACAAACAGTAATATCTCCACATTGCAAGGTGCAATTCTGAAATTTTTTGCTTTTTCCTGCTAATCCTAGCATGATAAAGAAGATTCAAAGAGAGTGAGATGCCACCTCCTTTCATTCAGTCAGTAGCTTCAAACATTTCTGGACGTTTTTCAATGGCAAAAATCAATGAATATTGTAAATGCACAAACAGTAATATCTCCACATTGCAAGGTGCAATTCTGAAATTTTTTGCTTTTTCCTGTTAATCCTAGCATGATAAAGAAGATTCAAAGAGAGTGAGATGCCAGCTCCTTTCATTCAGTCAGTAGCTTCAAACATTTCTGGTATATGAAAAACATGTTTTTCAATGGCAAAAATCAATGAATATTGTAAATGCACAAACAGTAATATCTCCACATTGCAAGGTGCAATTCTGAAATTTTTTGCTTTTACCTGCTAATCCTAGCATGATAAAGAAGATTCAAAGAGAGTGAGATGCCAGCTCCTTTCATTCAGTCAGTAGCTTCAAACATTTCTGGACGTTTTTCAATGGCAAAAATCAATGAATATTGTAAATGCACAAACAGTAATATCTCCACATTGCAAGGTGCAATTCTGAAATTTTTTGCTTTTTCCTGTTAATCCTAGCATGATAAAGAAGATTCAAAGAGAGTGAGATGCCAGCTCCTTTCATTCAGTCAGTAGCTTCAAACATTTCTGGTATATGAAAAACGTTTTTCAATGGCAAAAATCAATGAATATTGTAAATGCACAAACAGTAATATCTCCACATTGCAAGGTGCAATTCTGAAATTTTTTGCTTTTTCCTGCTAATCCTAGCATGATAAAGAAGATTCAAAGAGAGTGAGATGCCAGCTCCTTTCATTCAGTCAGTAGCTTCAAACATTTCTGGACGTTTTTCAATGGCAAAAATCAATGAATATTGTAAATGCACAAACAGTAATATCTCCACATTGCAAGGTGCAATTCTGAAATTTTTTGCTTTTTCCTGTTAATCCTAGCATGATAAAGAAGATTCAAAGAGAGTGAGATGCCAGCTCCTTTCATTCAGTCAGTAGCTTCAAACATTTCTGGTATATGAAAAACATGTTTTTCAATGGCAAAAATCAATGAATATTGTAAATGCACAAACAGTAATATCTCCACATTGCAAGGTGCAATTCTGAAATTTTTTGCTTTTTCCTGCTAATCCTAGCATGATAAAGAAGATTCAAAGAGAGTGAGATGCCAGCTCCTTTCATTCAGTCAGTAGCTTCAAACATTTCTGGTATATGAAAAACATGTTTTTCAATGGCAAAAATCAATGAATATTGTAAATGCACAAACAGTAATATCTCCACATTGCAAGGTGCAATTCTGAAATTTTTTGCTTTTTCCTGCTAATCCTAGCATGATAAAGAAGATTCAAAGAGAGTGAGATGCCAGCTCCTTTCATTCAGTCAGTAGCTTCAAACATTTCTGGACGTTTTTCAATGGCAAAAATCAATGAATATTGTAAATGCACAAACAGTAATATCTCCACATTGCAAGGTGCAATTCTGAAATTTTTTGCTTTTTCCTGTTAATCCTAGCATGATAAAGAAGATTCAAAGAGAGTGAGATGCCAGCTCCTTTCATTCAGTCAGTAGCTTCAAACATTTCTGGTATATGAAAAACATGTTTTTCAATGGCAAAAATCAATGAATATTGTAAATGCACAAACAGTAATATCTCCACATTGCAAGGTGCAATTCTGAAATTTTTTGCTTTTTCCTGCTAATCCTAGCATGATAAAGAAGATTCAAAGAGAGTGAGATGCCAGCTCCTTTCATTCAGTCAGTAGCTTCAAACATTTCTGGTATATGAAAAACATGTTTTCAATGGCAAAAATCAATGAATATTGTAAATGCACAAACAGTAATATCTCCACATTGCAAGGTGCAATTCTGAAATTTTTTGCTTTTTCCTGTTAATCCTAGCATGATAAAGAAGATTCAAAGAGAGTGAGATGCCAGCTCCTTTCAGTCAGTAGCTTCAAACATTTCTGGTATATGAATAACGATGTTTTTCAATGGCAAAAATCAATGAATATTGTAAATGCACAAACAGTAATATCTCCACATTGCAAGGTGCAATTCTGAGATTTTTTGCTTTTTCCTGCTAATCCTAGCATGATAAAGAAGATTCAAAGAGAGTGAGATGCCAGCTCCTTTCATTCAGTCAGTAGCTTCAAACATTTCTGGTATATGAAAAACATGATTTTCAATGGCAAAAATCAATGAATATTGTAAATGCACAAACAGTAATATCTCCACATTGCAAGGTGCAATTCTGAAATTTTTTGCTTTTTCCTGCTAATCCTAGCATGATAAAGAAGATTCAAAGAGAGTGAGATGCCAGCTCCTTTCATTCAGTCAGTAGCTTCAAACATTTCTGGACGTTTTTCAATGGCAAAAATCAATGAATATTGTAAATGCACAAACAGTAATATCTCCACATTGCAAGGTGCAATTCTGAAATTTTTTGCTTTTTCCTGTTAATCCTAGCATGATAAAGAAGATTCAAAGAGAGTGAGATGCCAGCTCCTTTCATTCAGTCAGTAGCTTCAAACATTTCTGGTATATGAAAAACATGTTTTTCAATGGCAAAAATCAATGAATATTGTAAATGCACAAACAGTAATATCTCCACATTGCAAGGTGCAATTCTGAAATTTTTTGCTTTTTCCTGCTAATCCTAGCATGATAAAGAAGATTCAAAGAGAGTGAGATGCCAGCTCCTTTCATTCAGTCAGTAGCTTCAAACATTTCTGGACGTTTTTCAATGGCAAAAATCAATGAATATTGTAAATGCACAAACAGTAATATCTCCACATTGCAAGGTGCAATTCTGAAATTTTTTGCTTTTTCCTGTTAATCCTAGCATGATAAAGAAGATTCAAAGAGAGTGAGATGCCAGCTCCTTTCATTCAGTCAGTAGCTTCAAACATTTCTGGTATATGAAAAACATGTTTTTCAATGGCAAAAATCAATGAATATTGTAAATGCACAAACAGTAATATCTCCACATTGCAAGGTGCAATTCTGAAATTTTTTGCTTTTTCCTGCTAATCCTAGCATGATAAAGAAGATTCAAAGAGAGTGAGATGCCAGCTCCTTTCATTCAGTCAGTAGCTTCAAACATTTCTGGTATATGAAAAACATGTTTTCAATGGCAAAAATCAATGAATATTGTAAATGCACAAACAGTAATATCTCCACATTGCAAGGTGCAATTCTGAAATTTTTTGCTTTTTCCTGTTAATCCTAGCATGATAAAGAAGATTCAAAGAGAGTGAGATGCCAGCTCCTTTCAGTCAGTAGCTTCAAACATTTCTGGTATATGAATAACGATGTTTTTCAATGGCAAAAATCAATGAATATTGTAAATGCACAAACAGTAATATCTCCACATTGCAAGGTGCAATTCTGAGATTTTTTGCTTTTTCCTGCTAATCCTAGCATGATAAAGAAGATTCAAAGAGAGTGAGATGCCAGCTCCTTTCATTCAGTCAGTAGCTTCAAACATTTCTGGTATATGAAAAACATGGATTTTCAATGGCAAAAATCAATGAATATTGTAAATGCACAAACAGTAATATCTCCACATTGCAAGGTGCAATTCTGAAATTTTTTGCTTTTTCCTGCTAATCCTAGCATGATAAAGAAGATTCAAAGAGAGTGAGATGCCAGCTCCTTTCATTCAGTCAGTAGCTTCAAACATTTCTGGACGTTTTTCAATGGCAAAAATCAATGAATATTGTAAATGCACAAACAGTAATATCTCCACATTGCAAGGTGCAATTCTGAAATTTTTTGCTTTTCCTGTTAATCCTAGCATGATAAAGAAGATTCAAAGAGAGTGAGATGCCAGCTCCTTTCATTCAGTCAGTAGCTTCAAACATTTCTGGTATATGAAAAACATGTTTTTCAATGGCAAAAATCAATGAATATTGTAAATGCACAAACAGTAATATCTCCACATTGCAAGGTGCAATTCTGAAATTTTTTGCTTTTTCCTGCTAATCCTAGCATGATAAAGAAGATTCAAAGAGAGTGAGATGCCACCTCCTTTCATTCAGTCAGTAGCTTCAAACATTTCTGGACGTTTTTCAATGGCAAAAATCAATGAATATTGTAAATGCACAAACAGTAATATCTCCACATTGCAAGGTGCAATTCTGAAATTTTTTGCTTTTTCCTGTTAATCCTAGCATGATAAAGAAGATTAAAAGAGAGTGAGATGCCAGCTCCTTTCATTCAGTCAGTAGCTTCAAACATTTCTGGTATATGAAAAACATGTTTTTCAATGGCAAAAATCAATGAATATTGTAAATGCACAAACAGTAATATCTCCACATTGCAAGGTGCAATTCTGAAATTTTTTGCTTTTTCCTGCTAATCCTAGCATGATAAAGAAGATTCAAAGAGAGTGAGATGCCAGCTCCCTTCATTCAGTCAGTAGCTTCAAACATTTCTGGACGTTTTTCAATGGCAAAAATCAATGAATATTGTAAATGCACAAACAGTAATATCTCCACATTGCAAGGTGCAATTCTGAAATTTTTGCTTTTTCCTGTTAATCCTAGCATGATAAAGAAGATTCAAAGAGAGTGAGATGCCAGCTCCTTTCATTCAGTCAGTAGCTTCAAACATTTCTGGTATATGAAAAACATGTTTTTCAATGGCAAAAATCAATGAATATTGTAAATGCACAAACAGTAATATCTCCACATTGCAAGGTGCAATTCTGAAATTTTTTGCTTTTTCCTGCTAATCCTAGCATGATAAAGAAGATTCAAAGAGAGTGAGATGCCAGCTCCTTTCATTCAGTCAGTAGCTTCAAACATTTCTGGTATATGAAAAACATGTTTTTCAATGGCAAAAATCAATGAATATTGTAAATGCACAAACAGTAATATCTCCACATTGCAAGGTGCAATTCTGAAATTTTTGCTTTTTCCTGCTAATCCTAGCATGATAAAGAAGATTCAAAGAGAGTGAGATGCCAGCTCCTTTCATTCAGTCAGTAGCTTCAAACATTTCTGGACGTTTTTCAATGGCAAAAATCAATGAATATTGTAAATGCACAAACAGTAATATCTCCACATTGCAAGGTGCAATTCTGAAATTTTTTGCTTTTTCCTGTTAATCCTAGCATGATAAAGATTCAAAGAGAGTGAGATGCCAGCTCCTTTCATTCAGTCAGTAGCTTCAAACATTTCTGGTATATGAAAAACATGTTTTTCAATGGCAAAAATCAATGAATATTGTAAATGCACAAACATAATATCTCCACATTGCAAGGTGCAATTCTGAAATTTTTTGCTTTTTCCTGCTAATCCTAGCATGATAAAGAAGATTCAAAGAGAGTGAGATGCCAGCTCCTTTCATTCAGTCAGTAGCTTCAAAACATTTCTGGTATATGAAAAACATGTTTTTCAATGGCAAAAATCAATGAATATTGTAAATGCACAAACAGTAATATCTCCACATTGCAAGGTGCAATTCTGAAATTTTTTGCTTTTTCCTGCTAATCCTAGCATGATAAAGAAGATTCAAAGAGAGTGAGATGCCAGCTCCTTTCATTCAGTCAGTAGCTTCAAACATTTCTGGACGTTTTTCAATGGCAAAAATCAATGAATATTGTAAATGCACAAACAGTAATATCTCCACATTGCAAGGTGCAATTCTGAAATTTTTTGCTTTTTCCTGTTAATCCTAGCATGATAAAGAATATTCAAAGAGAGTGAGATGCCAGCTCCTTTCATTCAGTCAGTAGCTTCAAACATTTCTGGTATATGAAAAACATGTTTTTCAATGGCAAAAATCAATGAATATTGTAAATGCACAAACAGTAATATCTCCACATTGCAAGGTGAAATTCTGAAATTTTTTGCTTTTTCCTGCTAATCCTAGCATGATAAAGAAGATTCAAAGAGAGTGATGCCAGCTCCTTTCATTCAGTCAGTAGCTTCAAACATTTCTGGTATATGAAAAACATGTTTCAATGGCAAAAATCAATGAATATTGTAAATGCACAAACAGTAATATCTCCACATTGCAAGGTGCAATTCTGAAATTTTTTGCTTTTTCCTGTTAATCCTAGCATGATAAAGAAGATTCAAAGAGAGTGAGATGCCAGCTCCTTTCAGTCAGTAGCTTCAAACATTTCTGGTATATGAATAACAATGTTTTTCAATGGCAAAAATCAATGAATATTGTAAATGCACAAACAGTAATATCTCCACATTGCAAGGTGCAATTCTGAAATTTTTTGCTTTTTCCTGCTAATCCTAGCATGATAAAGAAGATTCAAAGAGAGTGAGATGCCAGCTCCTTTCTTTCAGTCAGTAGCTTCAAACATTTCTGGTATATGAAAACATGTTTTCAATGGCAAAAATCAATGAATATTGTAAATGCACAAACAGTAATATCTCCACATTGCAAGGTGCAATTCTGAAATTTTTTGCTTTTTCCTGTTAATCCTAGCATGATAAAGAAGATTCAAAGAGAGTGAGATGCCAGCTCCTTTCAGTCAGTAGCTTCAAACATTTCTGGTATATGAATAACGATGTTTTTCAATGGCAAAAATCAATGAATATTGTAAATGCACAAACAGTAATATCTCCACATTGCAAGGTGCAATTCTGAGATTTTTTGCTTTTTCCTGCTAATCCTAGCATGATAAAGAAGATTCAAAGAGAGTGAGATGCCAGCTCCTTCATTCATTCAGTAGCTTCAAACAATTTCTGGTATATGAAAAACATGATTTTCAATGGCAAAAATCAATGAATATTGTAAATGCACAAACAGTAATATCTCCACATTGCAAGGTGCAATTCTGAAATTTTTTGCT
>NW_027366401.1:0-73368 GCF_046119375.1 Phyllobates terribilis | reverse complement strand
CATCAAATTCATGCTTAACTGAGGACTAATATGTGCGCGAACCTAGCCTATACTCTTAGGAGTATTCGTCTCTGGCATGCTCTGTGTGATGATTATTGATAAATACTTGTTAGGTCCTTTAGTATTTTACTATTGCTTGTTGAATTTGATACCTTTGCATGCTCTCTTGTTAGTTTAAGCTTGAGTATCTTAAACGTTTCGCTTGTTTTGATGATGATAAACACAATATTTGATGTCCTTTCTGTGTGATAAGATTTCCAGGAATAGATCAAGGAGTTAGGAGAATAGCCTTGATGCAAGCGGATAAGCTAGAGACTAGCTTTGTGCATGGAGGGGAAAGCGAGTCTCGCAAAGGCAGTGTTGAATAAAGAGTGAAGAAAATAAAAGCCCATATGATGAGTTGTAAATACCGATGGACTAGCTAAAGTGAAGAGATCTACGAGCTAGTGGATCGAGCTTCAAACTCAGTGTGAAGTATAAAAGTGAATCCAGTATGTGAAGAGTGTCCTATGATGGAATCCTGCACCAGCATGTAGAAAATCCGGACGCAGTGAAGGGAAGGCCGAGAAGCTAAGTATAGGATAATGTGCGATTTCTACCTATGGATAGTGATGAACGGAGATCACCAAGATGGAAAAATTAGAGGTGTGCTAGTGTTGTAGAGAGGATTGCCAATATGGACAAAGTTGTTGCTCAAGAGAAGAACATAGCACGAGGAATCAAGTGGTGTTCCAAGGACAGATCGATCACACGGATTGCCAGCGTGTCATTCTTCATTGCGTTTTGTTATAGGTTTTTCTTTACTTGGAGGATAAGTTTAGGAATTCTATAAATAGGTGCAATATGTGATTGTTAGGGCATGAACTCACGAGTGAGATGAGAGAGAAACCCTAAGAGAAACACAAGAGATCTAGAAAACATTAGTGAGAAAGTGAGTACAACTGAGTGTTTAGGGAAAAACATCACTTGTTGAGAAGAGAAACCAAGAGCGAATTGGTAAGAGTCGTAGCTAGAGGAAAGGTACTCTTAGCGAAGATCGCGAGAGGTTAATGAGTTCGTCTACACACCTTAAGAGAAGAAAGGATTACTTGTATTGAGATGAACGCAGATTGTATTGAGTGAGAGAGTTACTATCTAACAATTCTAAGTTCAATTGTCGTGGCTACACACCTAGGGTTCTCACCTTGTGAATTACTTGTATTGAGTTCGTCTACACACCTTAATTAATATAATCTAATTACTGGTGAGTTTTATCCTGGGCATGGTAGAAGCCTAGGGATCTCACCTTGGGGAAAATATGTGCGTATTGAGCCGAACTTACTATCTAACAAATCTAAGTTCAATTATTGCGGATAATCTCCCTTTTCGCAAATCTAACACACTTGCTTAATAGCTTATTGTGTTTACTTTGGAGGTTAGACTAGCTTTCAAGTGTTTTCAACTTCCATATCTTTAAAACACTAAAGCTGGGTGATTGAGATACTTTTTTATAAGTGTTATCCGATCAAAGATACATGATATGTTCTTAATGAAGGTTAAAAACCTACAATTGGTATCAACTGGATGAAGGATCCACAAGCAACCAAGCCTTTCCCCGTACTGTGATTTGCAGAATTTCGATCTAGCAAGTTGTGATCCTTATGAGTTCTATAATGAAGATATAGAACAAACCCTAGCAGAACAAAAATATGTTCTCATAGGGGGTATTATGGGTCCGGCTTCAACATTCGTAGACATGATCGATTTCGTGAATGCTAACTGGTCTGAGCATAAACCAAAAGTCGGAGTCCGACGAAACGGTATATGGTCGTTCTATTTCCAATAGCAGGCTGCTTCTAACTTCATCCTAGACAATGGCCCATGGTTTTTCTGTGGAAGATATCCTCTCTCCCTCACTCAGTGGAAACCTGATATGCTCTTTGCTTGGTCAAGTTTCAAATCAGTTCTGGAATGGATTCAGTTACGTCAATTGAGTTCCCTATTTTATTCTCATCATATTCTTAGTGTAATTGGAAGCATGATCGGTACTCCGATACTTATGGACAAGGCTACGAGAACCTGTATGAAACCAGAGTGTGCTCGATTGTTAATCCAGATCTCGAAAGTTGATGTTTGTAAAGAGGCGCGGTCCAGATGGTAAGACCTATCGGCACCGGTTTTGTCCGAGTGGGTCCCCTGGGTATGTGAGTGTTGCTCAGTTTTTGGCCAAAATAAAGAACGCTGAATAGCTAAGTCAGTGATTAATTCTGCTCATGCTCCTCCCTCAGTGACTAATTTTTTTCTGCTACTGCATCAGAACCCTCTACACCCTCTTCTATTCTCCATGTTGTGAGCTCCAACCCTCCGTTTAACAACACTGATCCAAATCCTGCCCAGGCTGCTATTATCATCCCACAAAACTCCCTGGACACTATTTCTCCCTCCACTGAATCCTAAAATCCCGTAGCAACCTTACCCTCTGCCATTCCCACGACTACAATAACCCACAACTAGTCTTCTTCTATGCCTCATCCTCCTAAATTGAAATACCAACACAAAAAATCCAAAGGTTCTCAACCTAGTCCAGTCCGTATTCTAAGAAGCAATGGCGCCCCTGGAGGGGCTTCCTGCAATGTCTGAGATCTCTCTAGCCGCCTAGAACTCTAGGGGTTCCAACTCTGCCCCTAGAGCGAGGCTAATCATAGAGTTTTCCCGTCGGAATAATCTAAGATATGATGGATATACTTGAATCGAAAATCAACCTTGACAACAAAGTTATTGTTAAGAATCGCCTTCTTGCTGGATGGTCTTTTGTTACAAAAAACACTTCTCTCCTCAAAGGGCGGATTTGGGTCGCCTGGGACAGTAAACTTGTAACCGTCAATGTTAAGGCACTACACAAACAACTTATTCATTACTCTGCTTCAGTAAATCCTTTCATGTTGTGTTTGAGGCGAGTTTCATTTATGCAAGCAATGATGCTAGTGAATGTAACGTGCTTTGGGATGACATCTGGCATTTTGCAACTCAGACCACTACTCCTTGGGTTCTCTTAGGAGACATTAACTATATAGCTGAATCCTATGATAAGATCTCGTTCAACCTTCGACTTCATGTTGCTGAAGCCGAGATCTATAGCTTTAATGAGGATCTTGATTTTGTTGATCACTGTTATTCAGGTGCACATTTTACCTGGAGTAATCAACAGATGGGAGATCGTCGTATTGCTTGCAAGCTTGACGGTATTCTCTTCTCTTCGAATTGGCCCTCCGAATTCCCGGATTCGCATGCCTACTTTGCAAATCCCTTCTTTTGCGATCATTTCCCGGCATCCTTCGTATGAATCCTTCTTCCCGCCCTAAAAGGATCCTTTTCAAGTTTCGCAACTTTTGGTCGGAAGAACCTGACTTAGATGATATTACTCGAGACGTATGGTCTATCCCGGAATCTGGTAATGCTCAATATATTGTTGTGGCTAACCTCCGTCGTGTTAAATCCGCCCTCAAGAAGTGGAAACATGACTGGTTTTGTCATCTTGAGCTTATGGTTACCGATAGCTCCAAATCCCTTCTAGTTGCTAATGAAAAGCTTCAAACTGATTTTGCCAACAGGGCTTTCCAGGATGCAGTTTCTGGTGCTAAGCAGGTGTTCAACCGCCGTATAAATCAGCTCCACAACTTCATTGCACAAAAAATGTGGAAAGATTGGATCACCCTTCGTGAGGAGAATTCTGTAGCTTTCTATAACGCTCTTAAAACTAGGAATGGCCGGTCCTCGATCCATGTTCGGCAGAATTCCGCTGGTGAGACTCTTGATTCTCCTGCTGACATTGCCTCAGAAATCATAGATTTCTTCTAATCTCTTTTCTATATTGCCCAACATACGCCTATTCCGAACTGCAGCTTGTTAACGGGTACACTAGTCGCCTACTCCGATCTATGATGTGTTTCACAGTATTGGTAATGTCAAACCCCTTCTTTTCTAATAAGGAAATCTATGATGTGTTTCACGGTATTGGCAATGTTAAATCTCCATTTCCCGATGGGTTCGTTAGTGTCTTTTTCAAATAGTGTTGGTGTATAATATAGGATGATGTCATGGATGCCGTCCGTGATTTCTTTAGACGAAGAAAATTACTCTATCAAACAAATGCCACTTCATCAACATCATATAGAAAATTGACTCGCCTTTCCTGATAAAAGAGTATCGCCCTATTTCTTACTGTAATTCTTTGCTAAAAGCCATTTCCAAGATCCTTGTCTCCCGTATTAGACCGATTCCGGAGGATATTGTCTCGACTAATCAGGGAGCATTTGTACCCCATAGACGCATCCCCATAGCATGGTTGTAGCCCAAGAGCTTGTTCGTGGATATGATAGTAAGCACATTTCCCCTCGTTGTAAAATATACTTTCCATGTCTGTGATGGACGTAGTGTCCATGTAGTTTGACATTATCTTTCCTTAGTTATTTTAAACTATGTAAGATAGTTGTTTCTGAAGATGTGTGGGACCCTTGCAGTGAAACCCCCGGTCTCCTCATGGACTTAGACCTAGTTCTTGGGCCTTGGACTTTTTATCCATATAGAACATAATATAAGGGTGTTACTATTAGTGTTATGCAGCTTGAATTATTTTGGAAAATGTTAAAGTGAACGTAGCTCCTCCTCTTCCAAATCGTCCCATTGTTTTACCTATCAAGATTCTCTGCAAACACCTTCACAAATACTCACCTCCTTCACTCTTTCAATCCCTCCGCACCATCCCAAAGACAAGTCTCTTCCGCTTTTACATCGCCGTCACGTTATTACCTCCTCTTGTCCCGCATTGTCATCACACCCGTCCCACTATCCATCTACGCTCCACCGCTGGACTCGTCATAGGAACACCCTTGTCTTATGCCAAAGGAGAGATTCCCTTGGAGCCACGATCCTAGCGAGATAGGCATATGTATCAATTGGTTCCAGTTACCCAATGGCTTCAAGCTAAGTCACTGATGAAATATAAGTTTGTTAAAACTGTAAAGATAGGATTTCAAACAAACACAATGTTCGTGAAAATAATGGTAAGATTATGCTCTCGCCAAATTTATACCTAACTGATACTAAATCCTATTGGATAGAATATAGTGGAAGCAAGGCCTGAATCCCACAGCAAGCAATGACTTATTTAGGATTTATTTGAACAAATCTATATACAAAATAATTGGGGGTTTTGTGGGTTTGGGAAATAATATACGAACAATAGAAATCGATATTATAAAACAATTTAAGATAAATCTTAGCAAAGCAGATCCATGTCTTTTGGTTGATGGATATCATTGTGATTCTATAAAATACTAATCTAGCATTATTTACCCTATTCATATATGACAATTATCTAGTACCTCAAAACGAATATACTACACCTAACTAAATTGATTAACTACGAAGAACACCTATAGTTCAAAAAAGTGGAAGCATTAATGTGAATAACACCAGAGAATAGGCATTTTGCGACTAGCATACAATTCAATTTTCTAAACTAAGACTTACTTGAAACTGAATCTAAGTGTTCATGCTTGTTTCAAAGAAAAAGGTCAAGGAGAATTCCATTAATCTATACTATCATTTATGAATAAAAACATCAAACCTAGGTGATCAATATAGCATTAAAATCCAGAATTCAATAATCAATAAATTCAAAAAACAGGAGTCAAATAATGCTAACGAACCAAAATCACTCAATTATATCAAACCAAACAACAATTCAACGTTTTACTAAGAAATCGGGGTTTTACCCCTCTATAATAAGGTTTACAAAGATGAAAAAACTGAATAAACATAACTAACCTCTAGAAACAGCTTCTCAAAACACCCAAGATCAAGTATGTAAGAAAGAATGAAGAATGTGGCTCTCAAACTCTCAAGCCTAACCTAATTTTAACGAATGATGAAAAGATAACTAAAAAGCAAACTAAATGAACTCTCTAAATGATAAAGTCTCATCCTTTAAATAGCCTTAACCTAAAACAATAGAAAAAGATAACAAAACATGGAAAATAACAATAATATCAACCTAAGATCGCAACTGAAATGTAAATCCGTCTGGAGATTGCCGGGCACCAATGGTCATCGGGGGGCGCAAACGAGTCTTCTATCGCCTTGCTTGAATCTCCCAATGGTGGGTGCCGATATATGTGCAGATGCAGCCGATGGTTCTTTTTCCTATTTTGAATCCTTTATCTTCTTTTACACCTCCGATGTGCATGCTTTCATATGCTCCCCTTTCTAAGTTCCACGTTGACTCTAATAAGATCTAAAATAGCTCGTATAAGATATATAGTGTTGGATAATGGTTTGCACTGAATACGTCGTAGTAACGCTCATAAATGTAGTGAAACGGTGGTAAATCCATGCTCACAGATGCGTCGTAGAAGTGTCTAATCAAAATTCCCCACACTTAAACTTTTACTCGTGCCGAGTGGAACAGAAAAAGCACAATACTCTCAATAAATCCCCATGTAGAAAGCCCAAGTACAAGAACGCTCACATAGAAACAACACTCGATAAGATCCTCCCTCGCCAATCCAACCTTTACATCAAAGTCTAATCACACTGTAGAATACTCTCAATCCTTCCAAAGGAGTCACTCATAATTGTATAACCATGTATCCTAGGTAACCATAACCAATGAAATCAACGAACATCCTAAATCTTCTCTAAAGCAAAGATCAAAGATAATGATAAAAAATCAAAAGAAACATCCTATCTTCATCCTATACTTCTACTCTTCAAGCACCATATTGAGCTACTCCTCTAAATAATGTCCATCTCAAACAACACATGTCACCCACCAATTCCTAGAGAAAGATCCGCATAGCACAATCACAAAACTTTGCATCAAACACCGGAAAAAGAAGTCTAATCCTAGTATATACCCATACCATTGCCAAAAGTATGTCGCCGAATCTTCCAAAAGAAAAATAATGATTAAAATACCTCATATGAAATGCAAAGTAAGCTCAAAATAGTGTAACTAAGAGATCCAAATCATGAAAGCTCAATGTCAGGCAAAAATAAAAATAAATTATACACCCTATCGCTCCTTATGAAACCTACCTGAAATACTCATATACTCCAATTCTTATTTCTCTGGCCCAAAATATAGAAAAAAAAACATCTTAAACACTCATATTCTTTTCACTTTAATTCTTAATTAAGTGCCCTTTCGGGTTTTCACTTAACACTCTCATAAATGATCTCACTTACCTCACAACTCTCAAGAATCTCTTTTTATATTGGCTCTTTTTATTTATGCCACTTTTGATTTTTAAATATTTTCATTTTTTGTGTTTTTCAGATTTATAGAGAATATGGACAAGTAACAAATATAAATCAACCTCCCCATACTTAAAATAAGCATTGTCCTCAAGGCTAATATCGAACATAAATAAAGAACAAGGGGAGAATAGAATAATACCGTTACTGATGTGGTGGTGATGGTGGTGGATAGCTAGTGGGACTTAGCAAAAGCATCCTAGTGCTGGTCATCTACTCATCCTGGTGGGTCGAATGAGCATCATGCGCAGCCCAACGAGAGTCTTTCACATCCCAACTAGCATCTTGAGAAGCCCAATGAGTGTCATGGATCGTAGAATAGTTAGTGAAGCACAGTTCCGGGCCCTGAACTCGCTCATAGGCCATGCGACCGTAATCATCATGTTAATTAGGCATTGTTGTTGGTGGAGGAGGAGGTGGAGGCGCATAAATGCATGCCAAGTGACTGAGGTCCCACTCTGCATAGTTCTCGTCGGGGTAAGGCAAAGGTTTGGGCCTAGGGAGTACAAACGAATGCATGTTGCAGGCACCAAAAAGATAAGATTGGACCTCCCGGTCTTTTCCCTCTTGATGCACAATATATGTCTGAAGCATATGAAAATCCCTCATTTGGACTGCGTTAAACTGAGAATCATAACTAATCGGTTCCTGACTAGGATAGCTTAGCTGCAAAAAATCCCCTATAAAAGGTAATCATTCGTACAACGTAGATTCTTCTAGGCGTCGCGCTCTGGAACTTCAAGAAGCTCTTAAAAATAAACCAACCCAATCCACAACCGCGGTTTCATTCCGGGTAAATGTCCACATCGCCTTCAAATCAGAAATGGCGATCTTGTTGACCTCTTGCTCGCCAAAGAATAACAAGTGAATCACCTTGTGGTTGAGACCAAGGCAAGGGTTTGACCATGGATAATTGTAGTTTGAGACGTGTGGTTCGTAGTTCACACTCGTGGACCAAAGCTAAAAGTCATAATGGTCAGTCTCTCCAACTGCGAAAGGAGTAGGTGTCTCGGTGACATCCAAGATATAACGCATAGTTGCTCCAACTCGAGTTGCACCGTTCCTCCACCCAAGGTGAACTTGATCATTCTGGTGCTTTCATTGATAAAAAGAGTTGATAGAATTACTTGTCAAAAATCCATAAAATTCTCCCTACCCGGATTGATCGAGCATCTCCCGCAGACTGCGATCGATCCCCAACTCCTAACAGAATTACTTGTCAAAATGCATTTTCTCATAACGTCGTGTTTGCACACATTAGTGTTGATATCAGACATCTCAAATCTCTTAGCCTTCTTCCTAGCAGGCCCGCAACTCAGACCAGCCCCGAAGGATGAAGCTCAAATCACTGAACTTATAATTGAATGTAGAAATTTGAAAAGCTTGGAAAAAACAGAGTTAGCAAACAGAATCAAGATAAGCGGGCGTGAATGATAATTGGCGGGCGCAGATGGCGTTTCTGTCAGATTTCTTGTGAGCAAGGATCGGCGGGTGCGGATGGCTATCGGAGGGGGCCGATGTCTTGATTGGAACACTATAAATAACTGGCGATGTTGCTAATGAGGGCTTGGTGGGATCGGCAGGAGCCGATGACTGTATGAGTGAGCCGACGATGGAGCGAAAACTCAACGAACACGAAAACCATCGTTGGGGTGCAAGCGACCTCCAAATAAGCCAAATCAACCGTCAACATGTAGATCGGGGGGGAGAATATAGTGTGTCATGTTTGGGCCTCGTGTGCTGGTTAGATAATGAGAAATCTTTCTTCTCAACTACGATCGGTGAGTGTCGGTGGGAATAGGAGGGTGCCATGCAGCGAGTACGGATTTTCTAGTCTAGCTCGTGAATATGAAAGGGGGAGCTGTATTTTTTGCTTTTGTGCTTTGATTTGGGAGAGGGAAGGGGTTTATATGGTGGTGAATTGTAATGAAAGGGAAGAAATGGGTTCTGGTGTGGAAGGGTTTAGGAAAATTGGTGGGGGGAAGGAAGAAGATGATGAACGTAGGGGCATTTTGGTAAATCTTGTGTCTTGGTTTTAATTTCCACAAATTATTACAAGAAATTGCATACACTCGTCAACTATTTCATTCCACACAACTCTCTTATTTTTCGGTTCAATCTCATCGACCATCTCACATTGTTCTGGGCAAAAAGACGACCATGTCGAAATTGCCTTAAAAATAAGGTAATGTGTTAATCAGATTGGAACATAGAGAAGAACAACAAAAGGTGTGATTAATTGGATTTTTTAATGACAAAGAGTACAACAATGCTTGAGAGTTTTTAGTAATCGGGTATTGCTAATTGTGTTACAAACAAAGTGAATTACAAGAATTTATATTAATAATAAAAATAGTGTTGAATAGTAAGAACCACTTCACCCATATCCCAAATCCCTAGGACGCGCGGTTGATATTCGTGTTGCACTTTCTCCACTCTCCAACGGTACGCGTCGCGCCCACTTGGTCCCTTGCCCACAGCTAGACATGTCTACTCATTGCTGGATACAACCGAGGGACGTCATATGGATCTGTGCCGATCCAGAGCCCAACAATTTCCCAAAAGAAACAGGCGGGAGTTCAATAGGTGTGAGCGGTAAGTTTCTTTTTTCCCTTGCTATGTGGCCCACCGTACACCCCATCTTGCCTATTTTAACTGTCTCTAGGTAATTATTAATTTTTTCTTTCCAATGTAGCATCAAATCACTTTTCTATTTCATAATATCTCTGGCGATTCTCCTTCCATACTTCTCTTCCCAAACCCTTCTTTCTCTCCTTCCCAGCTACTCTCCCACTTCTCATAAATCTTTCCCCCTCCGATCATGTCTTCATCGAACCAAGAACAACCTTCGGCGTTATTTTTTGAAGACACCGATGTTGCTCCTTCTGAACTCACCGTATTAGGGTTAGAGGAAGTCCTGAAAGTGGCGCAATTTCTAGAAAGCACCGTTGCCAAGATTCCATCAGTTACCGAACGAGCTGATACCGCTCCGGACGGATGGATGAGCTTTTATGATTACCCGATCATGATTGGTCAATTCTTTCTGTTCTCATCCCTCACCCAAGGTATTCTCCAGATTTACGGACTGGTACCCTTCCAACTAATGCCACAAGCATGGAGGACCCAGAGGCTTTTTGGCAGATTGAACAAAAGATTTGGGTTTGGTTTTATAGCATATGACATCGACTATTGATACACACCATCGTGTTCGAAATATCTCCTCTACAGTTTGGAGACCAGAGCTTTGGTGAAGCCAAAGGCCATCATTCTTAGCATGAACAATCGCGGATAGAAGAAAAGGTATTTCTTTGTTAGGTCAAATCTTTGGGGACTTATTAGTGTTTTATTCGTACCAACTGGCAATGAAAAGGTATGATCATGATTTCTTTGGTTTGGGTTTAGCCTTGTTATCTCAATTTGTAATGGTATCATTGGGTTTACCACAACCGGTGTTTACAGTTTGTTCCCCTAACGATGATGTTCAATGCGAAGCTCAGAAGTGCCATTGCGATATCGCTAAATGAGAGAAAGTTCGACAAAGCTATGCTTCACAACGGATCCCCATAGTCGCACAGTCTCCATCCAAAAGTAAGTATTTATTTTATCCATCTTGGTCCATAGACTTGGAATATAGTATCTCACGTTCGATCATCGCAACAAATTCGTCCGTTCAAGGATCCGCATGTATGTCTGCAAAGAGTTTGATGGAATCCCGCCTCAAAGAATGAACATCTCCAGCCAAAAAGGCAGTCAAACCACTTCCCTGCACCTCAGAAGGAGAAGATACCTTTACCTGTGACAACTACCTAGATCATCCCTAACAAACTTCCTAGGATTAAGGCCAGCTCTACAGACATCGGTGTCCCTCCGGTGAGAGAAGGTGTTAAAGCTCTCTACCTACTTCAGATTCTTGAAGCCGCCACCAACCACTATTGGCTGGTAAGTGACTCAACAACTTTCTATTTTTGTGCAGGGTTATTGCGTAGTGATAGCATTTAAATTGCCAGGGCTTCCAACATCTGAGGTCGAGTACGGGATGGCCAAGAAGTCCGCTGACGGTTTTTAGATAAATCTTGACTAAGGGATGGCCAGGATGCTTGATGTGGAGGAGAAGGCTCGATTCATGGAAGGTAGGGTCAAGGAGATGGATGATCGGTGTGTTGCTCAAGTCAATGTCGACAGATGTCGAAGGTGAAACAAGGCGTCGCCAAAAGGTAGATGATGAACTGACCAAGCTCAAGACAAAGTGTGGGGAGGTATGTTTAGACCTCGGATCATATATGTGTGTTAAGTCCCGCATCGATATGATTGAAGACTTTCTACATGGAGAGTAGGGTGACTGAGACCTAGATGCAGAATGGAGGACCTGGACAAGGATTTCCCTGAGGGTTGTCCTCACTCAGACTATCTAAAGGACTGGGATATCCTGTCCAAAGATGGTGAATTTGTCTCATATGACCCGGCTCATGGTGATGTAGGTGAGGAGCCTCATGACGTCGTTTGAACCTAAAAAGACCAATTGTGGGCGTTAATTGTATTAATATATGATCTTGTTTTCTACTCATGTTAGTTTGTCGATTCCACTTTACTTTCTGAAAAGTCCTTTGTGTGAAGGCGAGACAATGTTTAGGTGACCCGTCCACTATAGTGGGTCGCACTTGGATGTCTTACCTTATAAATGTTGTAAGGCTAGCGGTTTAACGATGTGCCTTATGTTCAATCCCTTGTGTCTGATCGTTTGTGTACGTTCATCGTGGAGCTTCATAATGATTCAAACGAGAGTCAAGGGTGTTTCCCTACACACATGTAAAAAAATGGCCGTGCTAAAGACTAACCGGTAGGAGCGAGACTAAAGGCTCTCCGATTCTCAAGTCAGTGTAAAGTCGTATTTGATAAAATTTAATGATTCGATTGCAAAGGAATAAATGTAAGAGGGTTTTAGAAATGAAACTTTCCTAAATGCATAGCATTCCAGCTATGGGGAATGTCCCTGCCGTCGGAGTCGTGGAGTCGATACACACATAGCTCAATCCCATTAACCTTACCACGTAGAAACACTTCTAACGACGGTGCAACATCATAAAAACGGGATATTGACCATTCCGTTATAATACCTTCTAAGGTAAGTACGTAAAGGTTCGTTAGGACGTTGTATTATATGGTATAGGTCGCTAGACAGGTTCTCTAGCTTTTGACTACTGGAAAATTGAATTTTGAAAGCCTTCAGGAATTCAGAGAAAGATGCAATCGACCCTTGGGGCACGAGCACGTACCATGTTAGGGCCGGCCCCACGATGGATATGTAGAAACTCATGCACATGAGTGCCTCCTTGGTATCTCTTGGTACGGTTACCGTCTTAAGAGTTTGTTTGTATATGTCGGCGTGATCAGACGGGTCAGTCATGCCATTGTACCACTCCATTGGAAGGAGACGTACTTTCTTGAGGATTTCATCACGAGTAATTTTGCAGACGAAGGGAGATTCTTCAAATCCATCAGTCGCCTCTCTTTCAAGTGGTGGAGGGATGCCCAGGATTCGAGGGAACCGTTGCTCGAGAGATCTCATGGTGGACTCGAGGCAGGTATCAATATCTTGTTGAATGAGAGATAACATGGGTCATTTCTCGGATTTGGCTTTAAGTGGATGCCTCGGAGGTTTCCGGCACTTGCTTTCCCTTGTTTTGTTGGGACATGGTCTCCTTCTCGATGATAATAACGTTACCACTGTCAAGGATGGTGGGAACATTGACAAGGTTGGCAATGAAGGAAAACAAGAAAGATTTCCAATTTATTAAGGAAGACCGACTAATTGCTCCACAATAGGCGCCAAATTGTTCATGGAAAAAAGACGACTTTGTCTAAATTGCCTTATAAATGAGGTAAATAGTCTATCAGATTGGAATATAGAGAAGAACAACGAAATGTGTGACTAATTGGATAGTTTTAATGACAAGGAGTACAAGAATGCTTGGGAGTTTTTAGTAATTGAGTATTACTAATTGTGTTACAAACAAAGTGAAGTACAAGTATTTATATTCATAATAAAAATAACATTGAATATCAAGAACCATGTCACCGGAATCCCGAATTCCTTGGACGCGCACTTGAAATTTGTGTTTGAATTTCTCCACTATCCAACGTCTCTTTCTAATAGTACGCGTCACGCTCCCTTGGTCCGTCGCCCACAGCTATACGCGTATACTCATTACTGGATATAACCGAGGGACGTCATATGGGCCTGGGCCAATCCAGAACCCAACACATAGTAAGAACACTTCCACACTCGCTTTCTTTTTTATGCTAAAGATTTTTCCATCATTTCTTACATCGATCCCACAATATATATTTCTCTTTCTATTTTTGATCGCTCATTTATTTTTTCACACTCATGATATTTTCCTCACAAAACTTCGCTTTCACTCGATTTTGAAATTTTTGGTTCCTATGACAAAACGATTTTACAATATAGCTCAAAAATTTGTTTAGCAGAAAATGACTCAATGACATGATTTAACTTACAAATTCAAAAACGCAATCTAAACTAAGAGAAATAGAAAACAAAAATTACCTTAACTCGGGTTGCATCCCGAGAAATGCCTTGTTTAGAGTCATGGCTTGAATCTTATGTAGATCAACTCACGGACGTGTTGTCCACACATTAGGGAGCTTTCAGTCACCAAATTTGAAGACATCTGGAATTTTTAGCTTTATGAGTACTCCCTTGTTGGCGTTTCTTCCTAGGCTTGCTTGCCTTATGTGCGGACTTCTTCTTGTATTTGTCAGACTTATCTAGTTGTGTGGTCCTACTATTATTGTGCTCAGACTACACAAGTGAATCAGCATTTTGGGCACTACATCCTCTAGGAAAAGTCAGTCTAGTGTCCAAGCCCGACAAAACTAATTCCACCACTTTAAGAGAATGAATCAATGGGTTATCGATAGTCGTACCGTCCATTGCTAATATAACGGTCTTTCTACCTACTTCCAAAGTAGTTGTGTCTGCTCGCGCATATTTAACCGCACTTGCGGTTTTCATAAACAGTTGCCCTAGAATGATGGGAACTGTCTTAGATTCGTACTCCTATTCCATAATGTAAAACTTTGTGGGGAAATTAAAATCACCCACACGGACCCATACATTCTCAAATTTTTCTAATGGGAGTACGTTGGTCTTGTCGGCCAATTGAGTGGCGACTCTAGTGAATTTCATAGGACCTAGCCAAGCTCATATTATAAATAAGAGGGAAGAACATTAATGGATGCACCTAGATCAAGTAGAGCTCGGTCGATATCCATTTTCCAAAAGTTGATTGGAATCATTAACAAGTTCTTCGTCCTTTATGGGAATGTGGTCCATATTCTTCTTTCTCCGTTCCGTGTTGGTCACGATCTCATCTAGAATACTCCCAGCAACCGAGCTTGTCATGATTTCTGCGTAGATGGGAGAGCCTTCAAGGACGTCAATAAACGCGTCAATGAATCTACTCCTTGTCTCATAAATCTCTAACTCATTTAGAGTTGATGAAAACTCCTCCTCATATGAAGCCTCATCTCCACGGGACTCCTTCTTGTCCTCACAATTGATTATCACAATACGTCGTACATCATAAGAGCCAACTACCTCATCGATGTCAGGAGAGGAAATGTCAAGCTCGAGTAGGTTGTGATGGCTGCTCGGGTGTGATGAACCGTTGTCCTCTGACTTACTGGCTATAATGATTGGTCAATAAGGAACTCAGAGGCGTGGAAGTGGTTCATGGTGCACATCATTCATGCCATCACTCTGGATGTTAAGACAACGGCAAGCATTAAGTGATGTCTCCTTGAAATGAACTCTTTGAGCTCATCTCCGTCATTGTGATGTCTTACACCTAGAATACAACCTCGGTCCCCGAATCTAGATCAAGCTCCTCTCCCGGTACCCCCTGAATGCAGTTCAGGTCCTTAAACTCGTACCAGAATCCTATTATCAATCAACTTAATGTATACCCGGCGTTTGCGAGCTTCTTTATGCATGCGAGACTTTTTCTCCAGAGTTCCTCTTCTAATTTTTCGTGTAACCTCATATGTCGCTCTATAAGCTGCGACGTCTTTCTCTAAGTTGTCAAGGTTATGGCGCATGTCACAAAGTTCTTGACTTAGATTAGTTGGGCTACCATCTTTATCCTTTAAGTCTCGGCTAGCAATGCTGAAAGAATCTTTTCCTCATCCATAAGCTTTCTTAGTTGGAAAACAACCGGTCCATAGCATCTGACCAGTGCTTAATTGAGGTGTAGCAGCTTCAACACTTCAAAAAGGGATCGGCGGGTGCCGATGATCTGTGGACGAGCGCCGATGATCTGTCGGCGGGCACCAATGAGGTGTTTGTGTTCTTCGAAGCTGAGATCAACATTTTTCTTCTCCAATATGCGGTCGCAGATAGTCTGTTGGTGAGCACCTATGTGACCTCTATTTTCTTTGCCAAATTTATGAAATATGCCTATTCATCTAGGAAAGCACCGACGGCTTTTCTGCAGCCATCGAAGAGGTTTCTGTAATCTGAGGTTGTCATGCTTGGATATCGGCGGGCGCCTATGGTCTATCGGCGGGCGTCGTTGATCACTCTGTCATCAAGGCTTGGCATCTCTTGTTTCTCCTCTATATGTTTCTCTTCCCCATCATAATCATGATCATACAACTCCAATACACTCACATTGCAAATGTCGAGGTTTCTTTCCATTTGGGATGCAAGACATCCCAAAACATGTTGTTGCAACTGCTTGATGGTGTCAGTAATGTGACTCACTTGCTTCTATCATGTGCCCACCGAGTCATTGATCTTGGTGATGGAAATTTCGACTTGTTTGAGCCCACCTTGAAGATCGGTGGTTCTCGCAGCTAGTGCTCGGATAATCTTGTCATAAGATTGATGGTTTTGATGAGTGGGAGGATTGAGCTTTATTTTTTGGTGTTGTTCCACCTATGATTATGGTGGTTCCTCCATGGTTGGTTTCTTTGGCCTTGATAGTAAGGCCTTGGCATGCCATGTTGGAACCCAAGCTCATTTATCTCCTCTTGGAATGAAAGACAATCATTCATGGGACGTAGATCATCTCTGCATGCTATACATGCCTTTACTTGGTGATTTGTGCCCCAGAGCATTAGTCTCTTGATTTCTGATAGGAGCTTATTATATGCTGTTAACTAGCGACTATTAGCTTAGGATTAGTGGTGTTTAGGTGCTTATTGAGTGGTATTCGCGGAATCCGATATGATGTTCACTTATAGATTTGCGGGATGCTCATAAGCAGTATTTTGTGGTTTTATTACGGAGATCCCGTTTGTACTCAATTTTAGTGCATTCGGGATGGAGTTAGAGAGAAGGATACCACGCCTACACCCATGGAGAAGCCTAGAGGCGAAGCCGAGCTGCATTGAAGCTTATAGAAGACCGAAGACCAGTTCAAGAGAAGACATCATGATCGAGAGGAGGTGTCATGACCGAGATCCTGCCTCAGAGAAGATGTCTTGACCGAGACTATATGTCGTGATCGAGACTTAGTCTCAGTAGACATGTCTCAACCGAGACCATCCTGTCGCGACCGCGACTTCCACCGACCCTGACAACTGGAGCCAGATCGCGATCGCGACCCACATGTCTCGATAGCGACCACGGAAACGGACCGGCCCAAAACGAAGATATTAGTCTGAGATTCTGATTTGTTTTTCCTTATTTTATTATTTCTTTTGATTTATTTTATTTCCCTTTCACTAGGAACTATATAAACCCTTAGATATTAGGTTAGATTAGACTTTTGTTCAATTTCACAACTTCATCCTTAGAAATTCATCAGCCAAGAAGAAAGCTTCCACCTTTGTACCACTTTCACCTTCATCCCTGGTTAGTTTCATCCATAATTATGTATTGCTTTCAATTGGATATGTCTGGCTAAGATCCTTCTAGTTCACTCTTAGGTTGAAGCCATTATTCTAGGATATGTTTGTGAGAATTCTTATGTTTATGTTCTAATAATAAATTCAGCATTCTTTTATGATCTCTTGTGCTTTATTGTCTATTGATTGATCTTGATTTTATCTAGGTGTACAACTAGGTTGATTATTATCCATTCATATTGCTAGGCTTGATAATTCGATTTGAAAAGTCTTGTCTTTTAGGTAGCAATCAGAATTAGCATAGACTATTTACGAGTGCTTATTTTGTAGAGATTATAAACCTATGTCGAGTACCGGTGATTTGCCAATGGTATTGCATAGGCCTACTTATCTTTGATCTTTATGTTGTTGCGCTTTTGAACCTTAGGATGTCTTTGGTTATTGCTTATAACAAGGGTTTCTAGGACTATTTGGAATAGTTGCTATTTACGAACAAAGAGTAGGACAACTGGATTAGTTAGTTAAGAATATAGGATTAAGAGAATTCGATGATCAACATTCCATAAGAATAATGCGTTGATACTAAAAGAGTGAGCTTTTCATCATAATAGTTTACAAATCCAACATTTACCGTTTTATTATTGCTAGTTTAGATTAAAACATTCAAAACCCCCCTAGTTACTGCTAGGTAACATGAACGAAATAGACTATCGTTGTGGCTCTCTTGGGATTCGACTCCGACTTACCACTTTACTAGTGGATTGTTTAGTTGGATTATCTTTGATAGGAACAGCGACCGTTTTACGCATGTCAAATTTTGGCGCCGTTGCCGGGAAGCCAACTGTAATAGTTTGTTTCTTTTTCTGTTACTTTGGTGTGGACATATCTTATGGTCCACACTCGTGCCACTAATTCAGATTTGCTTGATTTCATTCCAGAGATAGAGCGGACGCATCTACGCTTCGAGAATCTCTACAAAATCTAGTGATCAAATCGATGGCTGCCAGAACGTTGCGAGAGCTTACAGACCCAGATCTGAAGCAACAACACTTAGGAGTGACGCTGCCTGCCCTGAATACCGGCATCACGTTTGAACTAAAGACCGGATTCATCAATTTGCTACCAAAGTTTCATGGCTTGGTTGGGGAAGACCCGATTATGCACCTTAGTGAGTTACACGACATCTGCAACTGCAGTAAGCCAAGTAACGTTACCGATGAGAAAAGTAAGATGAGAGCTTCGGTCTTACGATGAAAGACAGCGCGTGTCAATGGTGCTATTTGCTACCCACCGGAAGTATCGACACTTAAGAGAAACTTCACAAAGCCTTCCTTAGTAAGTATTTTCCGTCCAAGAAGGCAGTTGCGTTGAAGAGAGCTATTGCAATGGTGGAACAGCAAGACGCTGAGACGTTGTATGACTACTTAGAAAGATTTGCAAGATTATGCGCTAGCTGCCCATTCCATGGGTTTGAGGAGAAAGATTTGGTGACCCACCTTTACAATGGGTTACTTGATAATGAAAGGAGGCTAGTAGACGCTGCGTGTAATGGGAGTGTACTGAATTTGACTCCCGCCGAAGCTAGAGCCCGACTAAATGAGATTGCTGAGGGAACGAGAAGTTTTGGAAGGACGTACACAAGGAAAGGATTAAATACTGTGGATTCCGAAGAGCCCGGATGGAAGAGTGAGATAGCTGAACTAAAGAGTATGATCAAAAACATTGCCATCGGAAATCAGAAACCTGCGAGACTATGCGGAATTTGTGCGGACGAGAGCCATCCTACCGACATGTGCCCGCAACTCCATGACCAAACCATCGCTGAAGTACATGCTGTAGGAGGTTTCGGACCTCCTAGACCTCGGTTTGAGAACAACAAAAACTACAATCAGCGAGAGAACAACAACCACAATCCGAGAGGTAACGATCATCCTGGTTTTAGATAGGGCAACTCGGCTGGGGCGCAGAATAGACAATATACATACAACAACCAGTACCTCGTTCCATACCAACCGATATCCGACGAACCATCTATGAAGGAAATGCTCAAGTCCTTGACCAAACACTTCACCGCCCATGTTCAAACAACCGAGTCCAGCATACGCAGTCTAGAGAAACAAGCCGCACAAATAGCAGAGGCGGTAAACAACTTGCAACAGCAGAATTTGGGAAAGCTACCATCACAGACTGTCCCAGCCCCGAGGGAGAACGTAAGTGTCATCATGATACAAGGTGGACAGTCACTCAATGAAAAGGTAGAGGAGGAGATACTGAAAACGGTTCCTGAGCTGATATCTCGACCGAGACAGGAAAGTCACGACCGAGACTTGGCCCCAGTAGAGTTGTCGTGATCACGACATGTATGTCTCGACCTAGATGACGGTACCCGAGTTTCCGAAAATTTGATTGACAACAATCTCGACCGCGACACAATATCTCGACCGCGACTTAGCTCCAGTTCATCCAATCTCGACCGCGACCATACATCTCGACCGCTACTAAACGCTGATGTCCGCGACTACAAGGAGATTTTCAAAACACTTAGTAAGTGTAAAGTGAATATCCCTCTACTCAAACTCGTCAAGAATGTCCCTCGCTGCGCTAAACATTTGAAATAACTCTGAACTAAGAAGAGAAGTGAGAAGCTACAAGGAAGGCAGAAAGTCCAAGTCATCGAAAGAGTTTTGGCGGCCATCCAACAGAGATAGCTGCCAAGCGCGCAGACCCAGGGATGGTGAGTATCCCATGCACTATAGGGAAAACAAAAATCAATAAGGACATGCTAGATCTAGGAGCATCTATTAATGTTTTACCTTATTCAGTGTATAAATCATTAGAATTAGGATCTATGAGTAGGACAGGGATCGTGCTTCAGCTAGCTGACGGGTCTACAATTTAACCGAAAGGGTTGGTCGAAGATGTGTTGGTTATGGTCGAGGACCTTATATTCCCTTCAGATTTTTATGTACTAGATGATGTTCATGATACGCAAGTTGTACCTGTCCTACTGGGTAGACCCTTTATGAGGACAAACAAAATTGGACCTAGATACCGGGGCGCTTACGCTCGAGTTGGACAGGGATTTTGTCAATTTTAATATATATGAGACTACGACAAAATCCCTGGATGATGGCTTGGTATTCTGTATTGCGGATGTTATCGAACCTTCCAAACAAGGCTCGCATGTTGTTTTGGGCAGTAGCCCCACCTCACTAACCACACAGGGAAAGAAACCTGCTAAAGCTGTTGTTCATGGTACAAAAAAGGCGAAAACAAAGCCCAAGGGAAAGTCTAAGGGTGGGGAGAGTAAGGCACAAAAGAAGCCCAAGAAAAAATGGGTGGTCAAGGAAGAGAATGGTCTAAGATTCAAACCTTTCCATCCATGGTTCAATAAGATGTTGTTAGATGATGCGATCCGGAAGGGATCGAAAAACGATGATTAAGTCATACTACGTCGTGTCGCGACGTTAACTAAGACGTTGATCGGGAGGCAACCCAAGGGAGTATACTAACGTTTTCTCCCATTATCTCGTTTTTGTTTTGTTTATTTTCTAGGAAGAACCGCGGAGCTAGCAGGTAGGAAGCCATTGGAGTAATCGAACCACCACAAATCACCCGAACTCAACAGTGCCGCGATCGCGACCAAGGCGTCACGACCCAGAATTCGTCCCAGTAAAGTTGTCGGGATTGCGACCTATGGATCTCGACCGAGATACGGTTTGACTAAGAGCTCAATTTGGACGACGACGAGGAGTGATTGTAGTACCTTCTCCCTCTTCCCTTTTTATGATGTCCTCTTTTGCTGCATTGAGGACAATGCGCTATTCAAGTGTGGGGAGAGGAGTTGACGTACCGAGGAGGTTTATGTTGCTGTTTCTGGTTTTCTCTTGCTATTCCGCTGACTTTTCTTATGTTTTTAGAGTCTCTGCTTAACTGTTTTAGTTGTTTTTTCGATCGAGTTTGTACCGGATTTATATTGCTTGAAATTTTGCATTGTTTTATTTTAAAGAAAAAATCAGAAAAACCCATGGAGAGTAAAAAATGGATTGATCGAAAGGGGCTCCAACAAAAATAAAAATTAGAAAAAAATAAAAACTATAAAGAATAAAAACCAAGCAAGTAAGAATTGAACAAAAAGGAATAGGTTGGTGCCTGAAAATAAAAAGAAAAAGAAAAGAAGTATTGTCCTACCACTTAAAATTTTGGTGAAAACCCGAAAGGGCGCCGGAATTACATTGTTTTGTGAATAATTATATTGATTGCATATCTATTGGCGTCGGAGACATAAGAAGGGGGTTGAAGGATGTCTCGGGTTTTAGGATTCACCAAGGAGGGATAAGAAGTTAGTTTTATCCTTTTATTCCTTTGTTTATGAGCTTATTATTATTATCCATACTTTGCATGCTCACCATCTCACTAGTTCATTAGATTTAGTACATATTATTGGCGGTTGTGTTAGATTCTAGGATTAGATTTCTATTTCTTGGAGTTTGATGCATATTGTTGTGGTTGTGCTATGCAGATTTTTGAATTAGGATTGGTGGTTGTGATGTATGGATTGATTATATTGACTAGTGCTTTAAGACATTACTCGAAGAGGAGGAATAAGAAGTGCATAAGCGAGTGGGAGACTCGATTCTATCTTTATTTGTTATATTTATGTACCCTTACCCTTAGAGGAGAATAGGATTCCACTTGTGCTTTAACGCACATCACTTTGTTCGATTTTATTATTGTATTGGAGTGGTGACATATTAAGTGGAGAAATAAGGAGGGTTATGGGTAGGACACCTCAGAGACATAAGGAGATAGATCGGAGTTAGGTTAGTTCTTGATACACTTGGAGTTTGAAGTATAGTTGCTAGCAAACTTTCTCTACACTTACTGTAGACCTTTGTGCTTTTTAGGAGGAGTGAGTTTTATTTTGCTTACTCGAGGACGAGCAAGGTTTAAGTGTGGGGAGGTTTGATAGGAGCTTATTATATGGTGTTAACTAGCGACTATTAGCATAGGATTAGTGGTGTTTAGGTGCTTATTGAGTGGTATTCCCGGAATCCAGTATGATGTTCACTTATAGATTTGTGGGATGCTCATGAGCGGTATTTTGTGGATTTATTACGGAGATCCCATTTGTACTCACTTTTAGTGCATTCGGGATGGAGTTAGAGAGAAGGATACCACGCCTACACCCATGGAGAAGCCTAGAGGTTAAGCCGAGCTGCCTCGAAGCTTATAGAAGACCGAAGACCGGTTCGAGAGAAGACATCACGATCGAGCGGAGGTGTCACGACCGAGATCCAGCCTCAGAGAAGATGTCTCGACCGAGACTATATGTCGCGATCGAGACTTAGCCTAATTAGACATGTCTCGACCGAGACCATCCTGTCGCGACCGCGACTTCCACCGACCCTGACAACTGGAGCCAGATCGCGATCGCGACCCACATGTCTCGATCGCGACCACGGACACGGACCGGCCCAAAACGAAGATATTAGTCTGAGATTCTGATTTGTTTTTCCTTATTTTATTATTTCTTTTGATTTATTTTATTTCCCTTTCACTAGGAACTATATAAACCCTTAGATATTAGGTTAGATTAGACTTTTGTTCAATTTCACAAATTCATCCTTAGAAATTCAGCAGCCAGGAAGAAAGCTTCCACCTTTGTACCACTTTCACCTTCATCCCTGGTTAGTTTCATCCATAATTATGTATTGCTTTCAATTGGCTATGTATGGCTAAGATCCTCCTAGTTCACTCTTAGGTTGAAGCCATTATTCTAGGATATGTTTGTGAGAATTCTTATGTTTATGTTCTAATAATAAATTCAGCATTCTTTTATGATCTCTGGTGCTTTATTGTCTATTGATTGATCTTGATTTTATCTAGGTGTACAACTAGGTTGATTATTATTTATTCATATTGCTAGGCTTGATAATTAGATTTGAAAAGTCTTGTCTTTTAGGTACCAATCAGAATTAGCATAGACTATTTACGAGTGCTTATTTTGTAGAGATTATAAACCTATGTCGAGTACCGGTAATTTGGTAATGGTATTGCATAGGCCTACTTATCTTTGATCTTTATGCTGTTGCGCTTTTGAACCTTAGGATTTCTTTGGTTATTGCTTACAACAAGGGTTTCTAGGACTATTTGGACTAGTTGCTATTTACGAACAAAGAGTAGGACAACTGGATTAGTTAGTTAAGAATATAGGATTAAGAGAATTCGATGATCAACATTCCAAAAGAATAATGCATTGATACTAAAAGAGTGAGTTTTCCATCATAATTTTTTACAAATCCAACATTTACCGTTTTATTATTGCTAGTTTAGATTACAACATTCAAAAACCCTCTAGTTACTACTAGGTAACACGAAAGAAATAGACTATCGTTGTGGCTCTCTTGGGATTCGACTCCGACTTACCACTTTACTAGTGGATTGTTTAGTTGAATTATCTTTGATAGGAACAGTGACCGTTTTACGCCTGTCAATTTCCTCTTTGAGTAGCCCCACTTCGTCTGACTCAGCTTTAATAGCAATGGACACACGTCTTCTTCCTCACCCATTGTATTGCCTTGAATCATCCGCTAGAGTAGCAAATATTTTCATGGACGCTGAGTGTTTTAGGCCTAGGATGTTTCCTTGATAGGTTGCGTTCACCATACGCATGTCATCCTCGCTAAGACCGCAGTGCAAGTATAAGGCCAAGACTTGGTCTTGATATCCATGACATGGGTAGGTTTTGATCAACTACTTGAACCTCTCGAAATAATCATAAAGAGATTTATTGTCCTCTTGCTCTATGTTGCATTTTTTTTAGAGCATTGGATTTGACGGTGGGAAGTATTTTGCCAAAAATAGCTTCTTCATATCCACCCATTTCGTAACACTACCCAGAAAAAAGGTGTGATACAAATCCTTCGCAGCGTCCTTCATGAAGAAGGAGAAGGATCTCATTTTCATCTTCTCCTCGTCCACATCCAATGGTCACAGGTTGACACACACCTCAATAAATTCTTCGAGGTGTTGGATGGGATCCTCTACCAGGGAGCCGCTGAATTTGGTTAGTGTACGACCCCTGTTTTAAGCACGAATCTTTGCCCCGCATGGCGCGTAGGTAGAGATAAAGCTCTTGTTGGTAGATTCAAATTGGGTGTTGTAAGAACTTCCAAAGTTTGGTATGCCATCTCTTCGAACAAGTTTCTAACTACTTCTCCTCTTTGGTTCAAAAATGTTTCTCACCTCAAACGACGGAACTCACGTTCTAGCTCTGCAAAGTATGAAATAGGAGAAGAGTCAACAGAACGAGTGTGAACCTTTTAAATGGTTCACGCTTAGAAATTTTAAAATAAAAACTAAATAATTTTTGTTGTTTTTATGCCTTCCCGACATCGGAGCCAATTTGGTGAAATGTAAGTTCGAAAGGTCGTTAAAAATTGTAAAGATAGGATTTCAAACAAGCACAATGTTCATGCAAATAATGGCGAGATTAAGCTCTCACCTAATTTACACCTAACTGACACTAAATCCTATTGGCCAGAATATAGTGGAAGCAAGGGTTGAATCCAACATAAAGCAACTATTTATTTAGGATTTACTTGAATGAATCTATGTAGAAAAATTGGGTTTTTTTATTGTTTTGGAAACTAATCTACAAAAACAATGGAAATTGATTTTATAAAACTATTTAAGATAAATCTTAGAAATTCAAATCCTTGTCATTTTGTTGATGAATATATCATTAAGATTTTATAAAATACTAATCTAGCATTTTTACCCTATTCGTATCTAGTATCTCAAACCGATCATACTAAACTTAACCTAATTGATTAATTACAACAAAATCCTATAGTTCAATAAATGGAAGCATGAATGTGAAGAACACCAGGGAATAGGCATTTAGCGACTAGCCTAGAATGCAATTCTCTACACTAAGACTTAGTTCAAACCGAATCTACTTGTTCATCCTTATTTCAAAGGAAAAGTTCAAGGTGAACACCATTAATATAAACTAGCATTTATCAACAATAACTTGAACCCTATATGATCAATCTATCATTAAAATCCAGATTTCAATAATCTATAAATTAGTAGAAAAGGAATCAAATAATGTTAGCAAACCGAAATACTCGATTAGATCAAACCAAACAACAATTCAATGCTTTACTAAGAAATTGGGGTTTTAGTCCTCCATAATAAGGTTTAAAAAGATGAAACAATGAACAAACGTAACTAACCTCAAGAGAAAACTTCTTAAAATATCCAAGAGCAAGTACATAAGAGAGAATGACGAAAGTGGCTATCAAACTCTCAAGCGTAACCTAATTCTGAATAACGATGAATAGAGAACTAAAAGTCTAACTAAGCGTACTCTATAAATGATAAAGTCTCATCCTTTAAATAGGCTTAACCCAAAACCAAAGAATAAAATAACAAAACTCGAAAGATAACAGTAATATCAACCTAAGATGGGAACTGAAAAGATAGGAGGAAAGACTAAGTCGTTTAAACCTGTTTGGAGATCGGCGTGCGTCAATGGTGATCGGCAGGCACCAACGGGTCTTTTGTAGCCTTGCACGAATCTCAAATTGGCGGGCGCCAATGGGGTAGACACGGTCGCCAATAGGTCTTCTGTCTATTTTGGCTCATTTAGCTTCTTTTGCACCTCCTATGTGCATGCCTTTGTCTTCACTCCTTCCTAAGATCCTCGTTGACTATAATAAGCTCCAAAATATCTTGAATAAGATATATAGAGCCGGATAACGGTTTGGACTAAATCAGTCATAAGGACGCCCAAAAATATAGTGAAATGATGCTAAATCCATGCTTATAGACTCGTCGTAGACGTGCCTATCAGTCACCTTCTTCCATCTCTTGATTTACTTACACAATGTAACCTCTTGTTCCCATATTTGCTTGTTTTCATTGTTATTTTGGTGTTCTTTGTGTTTGTGATTTTGTCGTTCATAGCCATCAGTTCTAGATTGTATTTGCCAAAATAGATTGTCTACCAACCCTAGCCATTTCATCCACTTTGCCATTCTTTTCATGTTGTTTTCACTTTTCCAAGATTAATATTTTTGGTATCCACTTACCCACCTCTTGGTTTGTTGGTCCATTTATAGTAAACTTTATGAAAAGTTCTTGTCCTTCTGTGGATAGTGGTCCTACACAGACAACGTATATGTGTCAGACCTCAGTGACATTTGGCAGCTTTCTCCCACTTCCCCACTTTGTACCCCTCCTTACCTCACACCACCATATGTGTGTGTTAGTTTTTGTCTCCGTATAACAATCATTACGCCATGTATGCTAGTATAAACTTTTGTTGCATGTCGTTGTCTCTCACTTATGCTCTTCTTTGTTCTACCAATCGTCACCTTGTTCCTTGTTTTCACATCAAACACAAGACATTTCAACCAAACACACTAGTTCCTTCCCTCCAAAATCTAAATCATTACATCTCTAATAGGAGCCGAAGCAACGACAACGCCACAAGGCTACGTGGGCAAATCCACCATAAATAACATCACGGTCCATCGTCATACCTTATCATGTTCCCTTCTCTCTACTCTTTTGTAAGTACGCATTTGACATTGACCTCGTTTTGTAGATGAAGCATGTCCGTGATCTGTTGCCTACTTGCTATTTGCTTGATTACTTGAATTTTTAAAATTTTGGTAAATGTGGTGTTTAAAATAATTACTTGTGGTGTTTTTCTAACTACTAGCTTCTTTTTCTCCTCTTCAAACCTACATAAAGCAACCTCCTCTATACCTTGTGCAAGTTTATCTACTGAGGGTTGACTCGTGATCTCTCTTGTTGCTCTTTCCTAAATGTGCTTGTGAATGTGCTTTGACCTAGACTCGTGTTCAATGACTTCCTTAGGTATTCTACCCTAGGTCAAGTCATGAATTCTTCTTCGCATGATCAAGCCATTCCTCCATTCGCGAATGCCACATCCACCAAGGAGGAAACCACAATGCTCAAGCATCGATTTGCTTTCGTTGATTCTGGCTGCACATCTGCTTCAACTCAGGTCACCCACACAGCTCCAACTATGTACAATCGCATGTGTGACAATGGAAAAGAATCTACGTCATCCTCTCAATCCACCCCTACACACTCATCTCACTCAACACGATGTGGTACCCCTTTACCCCACGTTTCGGGTACAACACGATATGGTCGTTTCGTATCCCGTACTCCCCATCTTGGAAGGTCCTGAGTATGTCACATATGAGGACCTCACCTTTGTGCATGCAAAGATGGCCACCCACACTCGCCCCGCTAGACTACATCGCAGACAACGCTATTGTTAACAATATGTTTCCATCGGATGACGCGGATCCCTACTAATCCATAAATTCTTTTGAGGACTCTTTTTACTCGGAGGAAAATGATCCTCCATGTGACTACATTCCACGCCCCTCACCCATACATTCTCACGCTACGCATCATACATGCATGCCCTATCATGATGGGTGTACACACGTGATAGATTGTTGAAGCCCCTTGTGGATACCCCTACATGAATATTCATGTCACCACACACATCATGACGGGTTCACGTACTTCACTCCAACACCTGAGTTCGTTCATCTCAGTCCCCCGCTCCCAACTTCTTCGAACGTCATGAAATCAAGGTCAAGCTTGACACATTTTATGAAATTATGATGTTTGTCGTCTCCTAAACTGGCTCATTAGCTCACTACTGCTATAAAGATTCCCAAAGGGTGAAGATCGTGACTTTGCATTTCACCGACATCGCACTGTCTTGCTGGAATTACTACACTACGGATCACATGTGGAGTTGTCTCCCCTAGTTAAAACACAGAATCGAATAATTTATGTCATGACCAAATGGAACGTCCCTGAAGACCACAAGGAAGCCATGTGCGTGAAGCTTGCTCTGGCAACACAAGGTTCCACGACACACTTTGAATTTTTCTCAGAGCTACAGGATATATTGCACAAGGGTGGTGTTCAAGCTGGGCGCACGGCTTTTCATACCATTCACTCTGTGGTCTTAATGAGGAAATTAGAGATAAGTTCTAGACTTTGGAAATCAAGGATCCAATGAATCTATCCCATACCTAAATGGGTGACTATGAACAAAAGCATTGCCAAATGCAATGGCTCGCAACTTGGGCTCACGCTCCATCCAGAGGGCCTTCTTACCCTTAAATTCCTTTTACACCCTAGATGCCCTTAGAGCCATCCTCAAAGTCCTATTCTCCACTAGTTGCCACCGCCAAACCGACGGCCAACCAAAGTCACCAACTACACCCTAGATGCCCTCCTTAGAGCCATCCTCAAAACCAACCCGCACCATTGGGAAGAGTTAATTTCTTGTGTAGAATCTTCTTAGAACATGTCATTTCATTTGGCAAAAAAGACATCTCCCTTCGAGGTTTTCTATCAGCGGAATCCCCTCACTCTTTTGGACCTGGTGTCGTATCTAGTCCACGAGAAGGACAATCCCAGAGCTTGTAAAGTTGTGGATTTCATCATGAAGCTCCATGCGAGTACAAAGGCACAACTAGATCGTCGCACGGTTCAATATGTGCGACAAGCTAACAAAGGTTGATGTGTTGTCTTCTTTGAACCCGACGACTATGTATGGGTATATCTCAACAAGGAACACTTCGCCTCCAGAAGGCATTCAAAGTTTTGACTTGCATGGCGATAGCCCCTTAAAGGTATGGCACCAATGCCTACAAGATATATCTCCCCAACTCCTACCGCGTACATCCCACTTTCAACGTCAAAGACCTCTCCCGCTACTCTCCGTTTGACCTCTATGACGATGGAGGCAAAGAGAGAACACTTTGCAACCAAGAAGGGGAGAGCAATAGCACGGGAAACCTCACGACAGTGCAAGAGGAGATAGCACTTGAAGTAATGTCTAATGGAACCATAACACGAGCAAGAGCTCAATCAACATCCCAAGCAATTTAATCTAGAGTAGCGCACGAGAACAACGATGATGCTACTCGGAAGGCCCAAGTTTAAGTAAAGACCCTACTCACCATCAATCACGATCTTTGAAGATCGCATTCCCACAAGGATTGCAAATATTGTGAAGTGACATACAACGCTATATGACTTTGTGTGGTTTAGCTAACGCGTTATCCTATCTGTTCTCTCTTCTTATCTTTCCTTAATTATTGTGAGCTCTTTAAGATATTTGTTTTTGAAGACGTGTGGGACCCTCGAATGAGCACCACTGGTCCCTACATGGGCCTAGACCTAGTTCTTGGATCTTCCGCTTTTTATCAATGTAAGAAATCTATATAAGGGGTGTTACCCCCTTAGTATTATGCAGCTTGGATTATTTTTTAAAAATATTTAAGTGATAAAGCTCATCCTTTTCCAAACCGGGCCATTGATTTACTTATCAAGATTCTTTGCAAACACCTTCACAAACACTCACCTTCTTCACTCTTTTATTCTCTACACACCATCCTAAACACTAGATGCTAATTTGTGATATATGAGCTATATGAATTTGATCACATCGAACTCCCCGTATACTTCGACCTTTACTCATCCCGAGTAAGTTAAAAGAATCTAACTATCCAATCATTCAATCACCGAAGGACTCAAGAAGTAGGAGAAAAAATGAGTTATCATACCTCCAATAGTTATCGTGAAATCTACTAGACCAACCAAAAATGAGATGATGTGAACCAAACATTTAGAACTCCGGTCAATGTCTCTTACTCTCAAGTGGAAAAATCTGAACTCATCCCTGTATCTCCTCCTCTTATGCCGCCTTCCATCGTAATGAGAAGTTCTAAGAATCACTCTTTTTCACCCATTTTGCCTAGATGCTTTTTCAGGATTTCACCTAGTCACTCCTCTTCTTTTGGGCCTACTTATTCTTACATCTCTCATAACCATTTTGTTACATCAGTCTATACAGGTCTAGGTTACCTGCTTACTTCATGAATCACCCGTAAGGGTTTTTTAATCATCCTCAGAATTTGACTACCTTCTTATTTTTTTGGGTTTTTCATGGTTTTATTTTTTTGAATTTTTTCAAAACAAATATAATATTTACAGACACAATAGATAACCTGTAAACCTCATTATGAATTCAACTGTAGAATCAACGAAATTATGAAAAATCTAGTGAATTATGTACACTAATGAATTATCTCCTCCCCATACTTAGATTTTCCATTGTCCTCAATGTAGATATTAGATAAAGCATACTAGTAAAAAGAGAAAATAGAAATTTTTTGAAGAAAGGGATTGGAAGCGGAAAAATGTACCAAAGATATATCTAACAAGGAACTACCAAAAAGATTGTCAATCTTACACAGACTATTAGGTACGAGGTGCGTGTTTTGGTGCCACAGTTCACAGGTTTTGTTCCGCAAGTCGCGATGTGCAATTTACCGAAAAGTAATCCTCGGTACTCATGGAACATGGGAAGGATGCTCAGTACGATATTGTCATGATAATGGTATCATGAAATGGTGAGTGAAGGTGTGACACTGAAGTCAAAGTAGAAACATAGACTTGGTGACATGGAAAGAAAGATGGTGTAGAGACGTCGTTGGTTCTAGAATGGTGTAACCCATGGAGGCAACAAGCTAGATATGGTAAAGAAGCGGAATGAAAATAAAGAAAATCTTGTTGTGCCTCCATGAATCTTTATGCCTTTTCTTATATATATGCCTTTTTATATCTCTTTTTTTCTCGATCTTTTTAGTAATATAAAACACATGCTAAATCTAAGTCTTTTCTAACTACGGACGCTGAATTGTGAAATAGTAATAATGTAATTAATAAAAACTAGGTCCTAAATGATCATTCGTGCACATGTCACACGATAAGATCAGACAAACAACAATGAAGTTCGAAGACATTGAAATGTCTCAAGAAAACACAATAAAGTATAAACCTAACAAGTGTACTACTGCCAACTGTAATCTCCCCCATACTTTGTATGGAACATATCCTCAATACAGAAAAAGAGGAATCAATAGAAAGGAAGAAGAGTAAATAAGGACTCACTATGGTGGTGGGAAGTATTGTGTCCACCTCTGCATCTACTCTCGCTGGAGTCGATACATAGCCGCCAGGGTGTGTGTGGTCTCTCCATGTATCACCTCGGACCTGGACTCATGGGTTGTGTGGCATTTTGTGAGTAGGTCCATCCTTTGAGAAAGATCTTCCATCTGCTCTGTGAGGTCTGGACGGCCTCTACATTTAGGTCGTGAAGGACCTGATCCGCCGAAATCATAAACGTGGAAAGGCATGTCCCCGTATCTCTGGTGGTTAATTGCTAGGAAGTTACCCAGTCCACCAAACTTAAAAAGTCATTGAAGGCATTTCCATATTCCCAATTAAATCATTATGGGTATATGAATAACCTTGCTAAAATGGGCAAATTCACATTCTCGTATCTCTGGTGGTTGATTGCTAGGAAGTTACCCCGTATCTCTAGTGGTTGTAAAGGCATGTCTCCTATTGGATATAGAAATCACTGGGTAGAGGACCATGTGGGAGCTCGTGGGGAATCATAAACATGTGACTCGTGTCCTTGTATGAAATCAACAAATAGAGGTTGTGCACATATGTGAGGCACGAAGAGTGTTGCAGCAATTCGTTGTCGTACGGTGTGGAAGGAGTCCCCTCTAACGTCATGTAGGTCACCCCGACCGCTAGATCAAGCAAGGTGAATAAGTAACCTTGGATGATCTGGCAGCGTGGCTTCATCTCCTTCACCATCTGTAGTCCTCTAGTGAACTTATTATCCTAGCAAGGCACTCTGTTGCAGAAGGGCATTTGGCTCCATATTTGTGAGAGTAGTTTCGGGGAAACACGATTCACATTCCCATTCCCGTGGATGTTGGTGGTAAGCATATTACACGCCATCCTCATAGCTAAGTGTGTCATTATGTTGTGGTACTCGTTACCGATTTCAAATGGCGTACCAGCAGCCTCCAGCCAAAAGTCAAATGGGTGCTGCATATGGATGTAGGACCACCCTGAAGTCAGATCTTGTGTGACTCCGAGACACTGGCGAATAAACTCAACAGAGACAAAGTATAATAGGCTCTCGAATGCAAAAATTATATGGGAAACCTCTTCATCGCCAACCTTTGTGTCGTGTACGCGGCCTCTAAGTCGTTGGGATGGGGATGTAGAATTCCCCGTATCTATGGTGGTTGATTGTTTGGAAGTTACCCATCCCACCAAACTTAAAAAGTCATTGAAGGCATTCTCATATGCCCAATTAAATCATTATGGATATATGAATAACCTTGCTAGAACGGGCAAAATCATATTCCCGCAGCGTTTCAACCAAGTCCAGTTCCACAACAGTCCACCACTTGTTATACACTTGTACACCCACCATAATTAACTATTGAAAGTATCAATGTGTTCAGAAAAATGTACCACAAGTTAAGTTAATCTTGGATATGTATATGTGCAGAATGTAGAAACTAGTTGAGTTACGAAAACTCGGCCATGAGGAGCATCTTTTTCACCACGTGGTATGGATCTTACCTGTGCTACTTGAATCGCCGGAAAATCACCCAAATGTTGCTGGAAAAATTGTTCTACCTCCGATTTGCTCAAATAGATGTGAAACTCACTGAATTTCTAGGCTTTTAGGGTCGAAAATGGAGGATCAGCAAGAAAATCCAGTGATTAGTTCTGTTTAGGAGTTAGATTTTACTGAATCTTCGTTGTGCATGTCACAGAAACAAGGATGACACAGGAACGGTGTGGGTTTTTTGGCGTGGAGAACGGTGGAGTAGATTGGTGTTGAATTGGTTCACAGAAAATGGTGAATTGTGAGATCAGGTGTTTGGGAGAGGAAGGTCGGTGTTGCAGCCAAAATTTGAAGGGATGGGGTATGGTTAAGTGTGGTAAAGTGCTTGTATATTTTTCTCTTTTGTGGGGGAAAAGAGAAAATATCATCGGGTTGCCTTCCAAGCAACGCGTGAATTATCGTCTTTTGGCTTGACGACAACTTCTTGTCATCCTTCTTCTTCCTTGAGATTCGCATGGGTTGCTACTTCTACTATTGCATCTCTCCGCCCATCATTGTAATGCGTTAATCTCTTACCAATCACCTTGAATATTGACCCCTTCCTAGGATAACAGGTCTCTAAAGCTCCATGTGGGTATGCTCTCTTGACTATGTACAAGCTTGCCCATCTAGAAGGAAGCTATCATGGGAAAATTTGAAGTCTGGATTAAAAGAGTAACAACTTGTCTCCTTTATGGAAATACCTCCTCATTATTCTCCTATCATGCTATGCCTTTGTCTTTTCTTTGTATAGAACCGCATTTTCATACGCGTAATGGCGTATTTCATCTAGCTCCTACAGCTATAGCTTCCGGAACTCGCCTAGTACACTTATCATCATGTAGAACTTCTTAATCTCACACCATGTCTTGTGTTCCATGATATCCCAAAAGGTGTCATGTATGCGGTTTTGTAGGCCCGGACAGTGTTATTGAGGCACTTGCTCCAATCTCGTTTGTTAGGTGCAATCGTCTTCTCCAGAATGATCTTGATCTCCCAATTTGACACCTCATCTTGACCATTAGTTTGTGGGTATTAGGAAGTGGACACTCGATGAGTGGCGTGATACTAGTGTAGCAACTGTATTATTCAAGAAGAGAGTACTGTGCTCACTTATAAAGAACTTGCGTATCCCTAACATAGAATAAATGTTCGCTATAAGGAAATTTGCAACTACTTTAGAATCATCAGTCCCAGTGGCTTTCTCCTCCACCCATTTGGAGATGTAGTCCACCGCAACTAAGATATAAGTGTACCCGGATGAATTGGGAAATGGTCCCATGAAATCTATGTCCATGCATAGAAAATCTTGTAAAAGATTAACGACCTCTAAGTCGTTGGGATGGGGATGTAGAATTCCCCGTATCTATGGTGGTTGATTGTTTGGAAGTTACCCATCCCACCAAACTTAAAAAGTCATTGAAGGCATTCTCATATGCCCAATTAAATCATTATGGATATATGAATAACCTTGCTAGAACGGGCAAAATCACATTCCCGTAGCGTTTCAACCAAGTCCAGTTCCACAACAGTCCACCACTTGTTATACACTTGTACACCCACCATAATTAACTATTGAAAGTATCAATGTGTTCAGAAAAATGTACCACAAGTTAAGTTAATCTTGGATATGTATATGTGCAGAATGTAGAAACTAGTTGAGTTACGAAAACTCGGCCGTGAGGAGCATCTTTTTCACCACGTGGTATGGATCTTACCTGTGCTACTTGAATCGCCGGAAAATCACCCAAATGTTGCTGGAAAAATTGTTCTACCTCCGATTTTCTCAAATAGATGTGAAACTCACTGAATTTCTAGGCTTTTAGGGTCGAAAATGGAGGATCAGCAAGAAAATCCAGTGATTAGTTCTGTTTAGGAGTTAGATTTTACCGAATCTTCGTTGTGCATGTCACAGAAACAAGGATGACACAGGAACGGTGTGGGTTTTTTGGCGTGGAGAACGGTGGAGTAGATTGGTGTTGAATTGGTTCACAGAAAATGGTGAATTGTGAGATCAGGTGTTTGGGAGAGGAAGGTCGGTGTTGCAGCCAAAATGTGAAGGGATGGGGTATGGTTAAGTGTGGTAAAGTGCTTGTATATTTTTCTCTTTTGTGGGGGAAAAGAGAAAATATCATCGGGTTGCCTTCCAAGCAACGCGTGAATTATCGTCTTTTGGCTTGACGACAACTTCTTGTCATCCTTCTTCTTCCTTGAGATTCGCATGGGTTGCTACTTCTACTATTGCATCTCTCCGCCCATCATTGTAATGCGTTAATCTCTTACCAATCACCTTGAATATTGACCCCTTCCTAGGATAACAGGTCTCTAAAGCTCCATGTGGGTATGCTCTCTTGACTATGTACAAGCTTGCCCATCTAGAAGGAAGCTATCATGGGAAAATTTGAAGTCTGGATTAAAAGAGTAACAACTTGTCTCCTTTATGGAAATACCTCCTCATTATTCTCCTATCATGCTATGCCTTTGTCTTTTCTTTGTATAGAACCGCATTTTCATACGCGTAATGGCGTATTTCATCTAGCTCCTACAGCTATAGCTTCCGGAACTCGCCTAGTACACTTATCATCATGTAGAACTTCTTAATCTCACACCATGTCTTGTGTTCCATGATATCCCAAAAGGTGTCATGTATGCGGTTTTGTAGGCCCGGACAGTGTTATTGAGGCACTTGCTCCAATCTCGTTTGTTAGGTGCAATCGTCTTCTCCAGAATGATCTTGATCTCCCAATTTGACACCTCATCTTGACCATTAGTTTGTGGGTATTAGGAAGTGGACACTCGATGAGTGGCGTGATACTAGTGTAGCAACTGTATTATTCAAGAAGAGAGTACTGTGCTCACTTATAAAGAACTTGCGTATCCCTAACATAGAATAAATGTTCGCTATAAGGAAATTTGCAACTACTTTAGAATCATCAGTCCCAGTGGCTTTCTCCTCCACCCATTTGGAGATGTAGTCCACCGCAACTAAGATATAAGTGTACCCGGATGAATTGGGAAATGGTCCCATGAAATCTATGTCCATGCATAGAAAATCTTGTAAAAGATTAACGACCTCTAAGTCGTTGGGATGGGGATGTAGAATTCCCCGTATCTATGGTGGTTGATTGTTTGGAAGTTACCCATCCCACCAAACTTAAAAAGTCATTGAAGGCATTCTCATATGCCCAATTAAATCATTATGGATATATGAATAACCTTGCTAGAACGGGCAAAATCACATTCCCGTAGCGTTTCAACCAAGTCCAGTTCCACAACAGTCCACCACTTGTTATACACTTGTACACCCACCATAATTAACTATTGAAAGTATCAATGTGTTCAGAAAAATGTACCACAAGTTAAGTTAATCTTGGATATGTATATGTGCAGAATGTAGAAACTAGTTGAGTTACGAAAACTCGGCCGTGAGGAGCATCTTTTTCACCACGTGGTATGGATCTTACCTGTGCTACTTGAATCGCCGGAAAATCACCCAAATGTTGCTGGAAAAATTGTTCTACCTCCGATTTTCTCAAATAGATGTGAAACTCACTGAATTTCTAGGCTTTTAGGGTCGAAAATGGAGGATCAGCAAGAAAATCCAGTGATTAGTTCTGTTTAGGAGTTAGATTTTACCGAATCTTTGTTGTGCATGTCACAGAAACAAGGATGACACAGGAACGGTGTGGGTTTTTTGGCGTGGAGTACGGTGGAGTAGATTGGTGTTGAATTGGTTCAGAGAAAATGGTGAATTGTGAGATCAGGTGTTTGGGAGAGGAAGGTAGGTGTTGCAGCCAAAATGTGAAGGGATGGGGTATGGTTAAGTGTGGTAAAGTGCTTGTATATTTTTCTCTTTTGTGAGGGAAAAGAGAAAACATCATCGGGTTGCCTTCCAAGCAACGCGTGAATTATCGTCTTTTGGCTTGACGACAACTTCTTGTCATCCTTCTTCTTCCTTGAGCTTCGCATGGGTTGCTACTTCTACTATTGCATCTCTCCGCCCATCATTGTAATGCGTTAATCTCTTACCAATCACCTTGAATATTGACCCCTTCCTAGGATAACAGGTCTCTAAAGCTCCATGTGGGTATGCTCTCTTGACTATGTACAAGCTTGCCCATCTAGAAGGAAGCTATCATGGGAAAATTTGAAGTCTGGATTAAAAGAGTAACAACTTGTCTCCTTTATGGAAATACCTCCTCATTATTCTCCTATCATGCTATGCCTTTGTCTTTTCTTTGTATAGAACCGCATTTTCATACGCGTAATGGCGTATTTCATCTAGCTCCTACAGCTATAGCTTCCGGAACTCGCCTAGTACACTTATCATCATGTAGAACTTCTTAATCTCACACCATGTCTTGTGTTCCATGATATCCCAAAAGGTGTCATGTATGCGGTTTTGTAGGCCCGGACAGTGTTATTGAGGCACTTGCTCCAATCTCGTTTGTTAGGTGCAATCGTCTTCTCCAGAATGATCTTGATCTCCCAATTTGACACCTCATCTTGACCATTAGTTTGTGGGTATTAGGAAGTGGACACTCGATGAGTGGCGTGATACTAGTGTAGCAACTGTATTATTCAAGAAGAGAGTACTGTGCTCACTTATAAAGAACTTGCGTATCCCTAACATAGAATAAATGTTCGCTATAAGGAAATTTGCAACTACTTTAGAATCATCAGTCCCAGTGGCTTTCTCCTCCACCCATTTGGAGATGTAGTCCACCGCAACTAAGATATAAGTGTACCCGGATGAATTGGGAAATGGTCCCATGAAATCTATGTCCATGCATAGAAAATCTTGTAAAAGATTAACGACCTCTAAGTCGTTGGGATGGGGATGTAGAATTCCCCGTATCTATGGTGGTTGATTGTTTGGAAGTTACCCATCCCACCAAACTTAAAAAGTCATTGAAGGCATTCTCATATGCCCAATTAAATCATTATGGATATATGAATAACCTTGCTAGAACGGGCAAAATCACATTCCCGTAGCGTTTCAACCAAGTCCAGTTCCACAACAGTCCACCACTTGTTATACACTTGTACACCCACCATAATTAACTATTGAAAGTATCAATGTGTTCAGAAAAATGTACCACAAGTTAAGTTAATCTTGGATATGTATATGTGCAGAATGTAGAAACTAGTTGAGTTACGAAAACTCGGCCGTGAGGAGCATCTTTTTCACCACGTGGTATGGATCTTACCTGTGCTACTTGAATCGCCGGAAAATCACCCAAATGTTGCTGGAAAAATTGTTCTACCTCCGATTTTCTCAAATAGATGTGAAACTCACTGAATTTCTAGGCTTTTAGGGTCGAAAATGGAGGATCAGCAAGAAAATCCAGTGATTAGTTCTGTTTAGGAGTTAGATTTTACCGAATCTTTGTTGTGCATGTCACAGAAACAAGGATGACACAGGAACGGTGTGGGTTTTTTGGCGTGGAGTACGGTGGAGTAGATTGGTGTTGAATTGGTTCAGAGAAAATGGTGAATTGTGAGATCAGGTGTTTGGGAGAGGAAGGTAGGTGTTGCAGCCAAAATGTGAAGGGATGGGGTATGGTTAAGTGTGGTAAAGTGCTTGTATATTTTTCTCTTTTGTGAGGGAAAAGAGAAAACATCATCGGGTTGCCTTCCAAGCAACGCGTGAATTATCGTCTTTTGGCTTGACGACAACTTCTTGTCATCCTTCTTCTTCCTTGAGCTTCGCATGGGTTGCTACTTCTACTATTGCATCTCTCCGCCCATCATTGTAATGCGTTAATCTCTTACCAATCACCTTGAATATTGACCCCTTCCTAGGATAACAGGTCTCTAAAGCTCCATGTGGGTATGCTCTCTTGACTATGTACAAGCTTGCCCATCTAGAAGGAAGCTATCATGGGAAAATTTGAAGTCTGGATTAAAAGAGTAACAACTTGTCTCCTTTATGGAAATACCTCCTCATTATTCTCCTATCATGCTATGCCTTTGTCTTTTCTTTGTATAGAACCGCATTTTCATACGCGTAATTTGCGTATTTCATTTAGCTCCTACAGCTATAGCTTCCGAAACTCGCCTAGTACACTTATCATCATGTAGCACTTCTTAATCTCACACCATGTCTTGTGTTCCATGATATCCCAAAAGGTGTCATGTATGCGGTTTTGTAGGCCCGGACAGTGTTATTGAGGCACTTGCTCCAATCTCGTTTGTTAGGTGCAATCGTCTTCTCCAGAATGATCTTGATCTCCCAATTTGACACCTCATCTTGACCATTAGTTTGTGGGTATTAGGAAGTGGACACTCGATGAGTGGCGTGATACTAGTGTAGCAACTGTATTATTCAAGAAGAGAGTACTGTGCTCACTTATAAAGAACTTGCGTATCCCTAACATAGAATAAATGTTTGCTATAAGGAAATTTGCAACTACTTTAGAATCATCAGTCCCAGTGGCTTTCTCCTCCACCCATTTGGAGATGTAGTCCACCGCAACTAAGATATAAGTGTACCCGGATGAATTGGGAAATGGTCCCATGAAATCTATGTCCATGCATAGAAAATCTTGTAAAAGATTAACGATGATTGCAACATTTTATTTCTCTTGTTCATATTCCCTGTCCTCTGGCATCGATCACATGATCTACAGAATGTGTTATCATCACAAAAGATGTTCGGACAATAAAGTCATGCTTACAATACTTTCCTAGTTATCCTATATTGATCCCAAAATGGCCCTCACGTGCTTTTGTGTCACAAAATGTAAGGACAAAAAACCTCATTGTCACGCAAACAACGTATTATCACCTAATCTGGACAGTGATTCCATACATATGGATTGTCCTAAACATGGAGTCAAGATTCTCTTTTCATCTTTTCCCTCACCTACTTGATTTCGCCTAGTAGAAATTCTTCGTGAACTAAGTAGTTCACCATGTTAGCATACTATTGATTCATCTTGCGGACTGAGACTATGGCATCAGTTGGGATGTGTACTTGTATTGAATTGATTTTTCTATCTATTCTTCGAGCAATTAAGTATGATATATGGCATCAGAGAACTTCTCCCAATAATCCTCCATTATGAATTTCAAGTTTTCATTGGCTTCGTTAGAGTTGATACCACAAGACGCAAAATTACTACCGCAGGTTATGTCATTTTGAATGTGGGTTATGACCTTATCCATGTGTACCATTCATATTTGATTATGGTTTGCCTTGTACTGTTGTTATTGCAGAGAGTGTACCGCGGGCCGCGGGTTTTTTGGTGAGGGGCGGTCACTCGAATAATGTCATCTTTTGGGAATTCTCCATGTATTGGCGTATGCTCACCTTTAGTCTTATTTTTGACAATCCTGCCTAAATGGTTCGCTACTGTGTTCTTCGCTCCCTTATTTTCTCGTATTTCAATATTATACTCGAAAAGCAGGAGGACCCACCTTAGCAGTCGTGGCTTGACATCTTTCTTCATCATTGGAAAACAAATTGATGCGGTTAGTGTAAAATATAACTTTGGCTCGCAAAATGTATTGTCGAAACTTCTCCAAGGAAAGTACTACAACAAGCATTTCCTTCTCAGTGGTGGAGTAGTTCCTTTTTAGGCCATTGTGTGTGATGAACGCATAATATATGACTTGTGATGCTCTGTCACTTTTCCCTAGCATAGCTCCAATTGCATAGTAACTTGTATCGCACATGATCTAGAATGGTCGGGACTAGTCCGGTGATATGATGATTGGCACGCTTACTAGCCTTTCCTTGAGCATATTAAAAGGCTTCTTGAAATATGTGCTCATCATAAAGGTCATTCCTTTTTTCAATAGATCGCACAAGGGTGTTGAGATCTTTCAAAAGTCCTTAGTAAACCTACAGTAAAACACTGGATGGCATAAAAAGAAAGCACTTCACAAACATTAGTAAGATAAGGCAGAAACTGAATCACATTAATAATTTCATTATCGACCTCAATACCCTTAACCAACACAATATGGACAAGAACTCCCCTGCTCTACCATAAAATGACACTTCTCTGAATTAAGAACTAGGTTCCTTTCTATGCGTCTTTTAAGTACAAGTGTCAAGTGATGTAAACAATTATTAAAACTATATCCATGAATGGTGAGATCATCCATAAGTACTTCAATAAAGTTCTCTAGGTACTCTGAGAAAATATTAACCATACACCTTTGAAAAGTACCAGGCGCATGACAAGGTTCGAAGGGAAATCTGCGGTATTTAAATGTGCGAAAGGGGCAAGTGAACGTCGTTTTCTCTTTATCTTCTAGCGCTATAGACACTTGGAAGTATCCTAAATAACCATCAAGGAAACAGTAGTAGGAACAACATGCTATTCATTCAAGGATCTGGTTTATGAAGGGTAGGGGAAATAGTCCTTTCGAGTTACCACATTCATCTTACGATAATCGATAAAAACATTCCATCTTGTGACAGTCCTCGTAGGGACGAGCTCTCCTTGTTTGATTTCTACTAAAGTGATCCCTCCTTTTTCTGGAGCCACCTATGTTGGACTCTACCATTTTCTATCGGAAATTGGGTATATCATATAATCATGTAGGAGTTTGAGTAGTTCCTTCTTTACTACCTTCATCCTTGGTGGATTCAATTGCCAATGTGGTTGTCGTGTCATCTTGGATCATTCCTCTAAGAGAGTCTGGTGCGTACATCTAAACGGGATAATTTCTTTGATGTTTGTGATTGTCACACCCCAAAGGTTCTTTGTGTTCTTTTAGTACAACTATAAGCCTCTCATGTTGCACATATGAGAGTTTTCTAGAGATGATGACAAGCAAGTTCTCCCCTTCTCCCAGGAATGCATACTTGAGATGATTCGGAAGTTGATCAAGTTCTATGTCTGGTGTCTGCATAATTGAAGGTAGGAGATGCTCGCTCCATGTGATTATTAAATTGGGGCCACTACCCAAAGGACCACTAGAATACTCACCTAGTGCATTTAATTGTGAAATCACCTCCTGTATGTTAGTGGACATTTCATGTTGTGTATTTGTAGCCATAATGATACTTTCAATAACACTTTTAAGCTCATCAGTTCCAGAGATATTTCATGTTGTGTATTTGTAGTCATAATGATACTTTCAATAACACTTTTAAGCTCATCAGTTCCAGAGATATCAAATACCTCTTCCACCAAAGATTCTATAGTATCAATAACAAATAGAGAATAATCTTCATGTGGGTACTGTATGGTTTATTCATATTATATGTGAAAGTTTCTCCATCAAATTTCATTGTCAACTTTCCCTTAATCATATCCATTTGTGTTCCAGTAGTCTTTAGTAATGGTCTCCCTAAAAGTATAGGTGTTGAAACCTTATCATGCTCCATGCCTATAATATAAAATTCCACATGGAATATCAATTTATCTACTTTGACTAGAATATCCTCAATCACTCCCTTAGGATAAATACAAGATCTATAACTAGTTGCACAACTAATCCGGTTTTAGTTAAACGTCATAAACCTAGAGATTTGGATAAAGAGTAGGTAGAGACATTGATAGAGGCTCCTAAGTCTAGCAAAGATTTGTCAAAACTTCATTCTCCAATAATGCATGGAATAGAGTACATACCTGGATCAACAAGTTTCTTTGGGATCATCCTCTGAAATATGGTTGAGATCTCCACACTTATTCTGATCTTATGTTGTCCTTTAACCTTATGGTTCCTCTTAATTATGTGCAACCCCTTCAAGAACATGGCATATCGTGCAATGCTTTGAACTAGTTTCAGAAATGGAATGTTCACCTTGCACATACTAAATATTTCGAATAATTCTTTGTGTTTCATGATCTTTTTAGTGATTTGAAGTGCATATAGGAAAGGTGCAGGAGGAATTACATAACCTAGGCTAGTAAAATCATGTCGAGTATAAGTGTCAATCACCTCCTCATTCTATTTTCTCTTTTGGTTGACAGTGCGGGGTGCGTCCTATGTGGACATGGGTTGTGGGTGTCCTGTCGCGGTCTGTGTCTGTATCTCTATTGAGATATTAGTTTTATTCAAAAAAATCGAGAAACTCATCTTCATCTTCATCGCATGTTGTGTAGGACCAAGCACGGGGTACGTTATACACCACGGGTTGCGGGATTCTTGCAGTCGGGCACATCGGCTTTTCTATTTGTTTGCACTCCCTTTCATCGAATCTCTATGGAATAATGATTTGGAAACTCCTTTCCACTTATAAGTGACATGACTTCCATTTCTATGTGCCAGGGAATTCACAACTTCATTGCAGCTTTTTTTACGGACAATTTGTGCAATTTCTCCCACCCGAGTGTCGTGTTTTTCTTTTAATTCTGCTATGATGGCTAATTGTGTAGCCATATATAAATCTTTATCGACTTGCTTGAATTTTGGTAACTCCACCTCCTCTTCTCTTGAAGATGGTATGGGCTTATATAGAGATGGTTGGATGTTGTCATCCAAATTGTTGAAGATTTTCAAATTCTTCTCTAGTATTGGAGTATCCATTGAGCCTCCACAAACAACATCGAACAATATCCGGTCCTGATCTCTAAGCCCAAAATAGATGTTTGACACAACACTGTCATCCGAAATGTTGTGATTTGGGAAACTAGTGCAGAGCTTCTAGATTCGCTCTCTAAAATTATAGATAGTCTCATCCCTTCAATGTGATATTGCACTGATATCCCTCCTTATTTTATTCATATTTTCTTCCAGGGAGAATCTTTTCAAGAATATCTGGTATACATTAGGCCAGATAGTGATACTTCTTCTTGGGAAATAGAGGAGCCAATCATCCGCTTCCCCTTTTAGTGTGAAATGGAAGGCTCTCATCTTTATATGCTCGTTTACTACTCCCCTTGGCTTCATGGAATTACATATCCTTTGAAATTGTTCATGTCCCTTACTGCATCTTCATCATTTAATCCAAAGAAGAGTCGAAGCAAGTCCACCATGCCTTTAGTGATGACGAAGTCAGGATGTGTCATGTCCCATGTCATTGACTCTCTCATAGTTCTACCGTCCATTTCTGCCGGTGATTATGCAAATACATAACCAATACTAGAAATAGTTCAATAGCAAAGGTGTAGATTATAAGATAGGTCTACATATAGTGAGTAATTTATAATAAGATTTATAACATGGATCCCCTGTAACGGCACCAAATTTGACATGCAGTCATCACGCACTATCAAAATTAATATTCCTATCGAATAAAAAATGCAGAATTATTTGGTAAGCACATGGTCTATCCCACATGGAGCTAGTATAAGTCTTATTCTCGAATCAGCAATTTGTTATATTGCGCGTATAAAAGAGGGGGTCTTGTGATTTGATTATTGGAAACTAAAACTAACGAACCACGTTTTTTATTGTTTATGGATAAATGTATATTGATTCATCTAATCATCTTCTGCTATTCAACTATATCTTTGATCCTTTTATTCTATTGACTCCTAATTCATTAATTCTAAGCTTATCTTGACTAAAGGTACATATTATCAAAGCAAACCAGTCTATTCACAACCTATAATTATCTCCCAACTCACAAATTCACATTCACAAACAAGAACCTTGCGAATTGTGTTTGTCACTAGATTACCCTATTACACCGAATACACAAACCCTAACGGTATGAATTTCAATCGAAAATCTAGGCTGCCTACCTAAATGAATTCATGAAAGACAATGATATTGAACCAATGAGAGACAAAATGATAAAATAGAATACTCACAAAATCATAGTGAAAAGCTTCAAGCATTTAAGTAAATCAAAAATGGAGTTTAGTTCATAAGGAAAGGAAAGAGAGAAAAGGAAAAGCTGATCTTTCGTGGAAGAATTCAATTTTTTGTCCTCTAACCGTAATTCCTAAGATTAAAAGTGTAATCTCTCTTCAAAGGGTAAACATGGAAATCATTTGAAAACTAATACTATAAAACTCAAAATAATAACTAATTTGATAAAATCCTAACAACTAATATATTAGTAAAGTGGAAGATATGTGGGGGGCGGGTCTACGAAGCCTTTATTGTTGCGGGGCGCGTCCATAGTTGTAGTGTGACTTCTCTCCTTGCTTTGTCATATGACTATGTATACCTCCTCTAGAGTGTCTTCATCGTCCTAACTCTTTGATATGGTTGCATCCTCAATTTCAGCTTAGAATTTTGTAATAGTCTCCAAAGTCATCTCTCGAACCATAAACATCCTAGCTCCACTAATTTACTCAATTTCTTCATAGAATATGTGCTAAATTATGCTAGATGAGATATATAAAATAGCTCACATTAGAATCCTAGTGGGTTTCATTGTTTACTGAGTACTCAGTTCACAATAAGAAATGGCGATGTAGTGATTTCACATGGCGTATCTAGCGGTTATTAGCCTAGGATAAGTGGAGTTTAGGTGTCATTTGAGCGAAATTATGGAATCCAGAGTTGAAGAAGATATTTATGGACTCACACAAGACTCGAAGGCAACTTGTTGGAACAGTTCTTAGGAGAAAAAAAGAAGTGAAGTGTTCCTGAAGAAGTTTGAAGAAACGAGGAGTTGATTACGGACTCGCATCCGTTATTGGATACAAACGTTACTAGTCACGACAACCATTGCGCACATGCCCAGGCGTTGCCGCATTGGACATTTGAAGATAGATCCAACCTCGTCAGTCGCGATAGTGCATGGGGATTTCCCCTCCCCGATCGCCCTTGACCGCGGGCAACCATTTCTGTGCCCGCGGCATTCCCCTCCCTTGCGCCAGGATTCTAGCTCCTCCACAACTACGCATTTGATATTCCGCGACCATGTCCAGGAGAATCTGCGCTTGCAAAAAGCCCTTCCCACTCGGTTGAGTTATTGCAGTCCCGTATCCGCGATAATGTTTTCCCATTCCAGTTGTTACCAAATCTCTTTTTCCTCCACATGATGCAAGTCAAATTTAACACTCCCCCTTAATTCATTTCAGTGTTTCAAAACACCCCTTAATTAATTTCTTTTATTTATTTTTCTTATTAATTAGCCTAAGACTTCTTTACTATATAAGGCTTGTTTTTTTAGGTTTGAGGATATAACTTTTTCTCTCATTTCACTATTTTTTCTTGTTTCTCTTTATGAAGAACTAAACCTTCTTTATTTTTATTTAATTATTGATGCCTTCAGATTCTTTTGGTTGTGAGATTTACTTTGTTCTAATTTATATTTGGTTGTTTCAGTTCCTCTTGTTCTTTGATCTTATTGATTTTTGTTGATTTATCTGGCCTGATCACCTAGGTTTATCAATATTATTCATATTGATAGGGTTTGATTATTCAAGTTGAAAATCATATCTATTTGTAGAAAGCATGATTTGCTTGAACTAGTTATGATTCACTATTGTGTGGAGAACTGATTGTGTGTCGAGTATCTAACTAGTTGAACATGATATTTCATGTACCTATCTATTCCTTAGTGTATTGCTATTGACTTACTGAAATCTTGATAGTTTCACGGTTATATTTTAATAAAGGTTATTAGGACTAGTCGGACTAATAGCTTTATCAGTACAAGGATTAGGACAACAATTGAATTGATTACACTAAGGGTTAATAGATTTCTATGATCAACTTGATTATATGTTGTGTGGATATCTGATAAGTAAAATGTCTTTATGTCTCTTGAAACTGTTCGCAATCATTCTTAGTTATTACGCATTCCAAACATAAAACACCCCCCTTTGGTTACTTAAGTTGATCACGGATTTGTTACGAAATAAATTACTTGACTCTCTAGGGATTCGACCCATACTTGATTGCAATATTACTATAGTTTGCTAGTTTAGAATTACATTGATTAGGCATAGCGACTTTAAGTCAATCAAGTTTTGGCGTCATTGCCAGGAAGTCAATTTTAATCTATTTTATGGTTTTTATTGTGATTGACTATTGTGTGGACCTATCTTATGTTCGACACTTGTTCTACTGATTGTTCATCTCTAGTCGATTATGATAAGGAAATTAAGAGCACTTTTCATAGGAGCTTGAGAGAGGCATGACTTGAGAGAGAAGTTGAAGGAATGGAACAACATACTCTACGGGAGCTGAACACTCCTAATCGGACGCAACGCTCTCTTGTTGTGACAATCACACCCTTGGGAGATGTCGTTTATTTTGAACTAAAATCAGGATTCATCGATCTGCTCCCTATATTCCATGGATTGGCCCTTGAAGATCCAATCATGCATCTGGTTGAGTCCCACAATATTTGTATGTGTACTAAGCCTTCCAACACCACTTAATAGCAGATCCAGACAAGTTCTTTTGATTTTATCCTGAGAGACACGACTAGAGCTTGGTACTACCACTTACCCACTGGTACCGTTGATACATGGGTGAAGCTGCATAACTCGTTTGTTGACAAGTACTTCCCCATAAAAAAGGTGAACACTTTGAAGAAAGGAATTTCCAACATTGAGCAAGGAGATTATGAGACGCTCTATGACTTCTATAAGTGTTTTAAGAGATTATGTTCTAGCTGCTCATTCCATGGTTTTGATGATGATGATCTGGTGCTTCATCTCTATAATGGTTTGCTTGATTTGGAGAGGAGATACATTGACGTTGCATGTGGTTGCAGTATTTTGAATATGACTCCGGCAGCAGCCATGTCTGAGTTTCAAGATATAATTAACCAGAAGCTTTGTGAGAACTTACAATAGAAAGGGAGCACACGTTGTGATACGGGGATTGCCATTACGAGCTCAATCTAGACACCTAATGCTACCAAAAACACAAACAAAAGGGAGATCAAAGTGATCTACCAAAAATGAACACAAAAAGGGATAGATTAGGGATTTTTAGACCCAAATGAAGAGAAAGAGATAAGAGTAATGGAAAAACGAAACTAACAAGCATGAAACCCTTGAACTAGATGCACAAGAACCTCATACATTGAAGAACGACCCTACAATGTTGGCTTGATGAAGGCTGCGGAATTCCTACACCAAAATGATGAGCAACAGCTGGGAGAAGCACCAAATCTAGGTAGAATTGACACAATCAACCACAACTGAGAAAGCACACACCAATAACGCTCAATCACTCTCAAAGAACGCCTAATTCGAGGTGAAAAGGGATGAGACCTGTTTTGGAGAGAAAACTCTTTTTCATTCAAACAAATCTAACCAAATACAAGCAAGGAAAAAGCCTTAAATACTCCCAAAGGGGGCCGGCCCTTCCATGTCCAAATGATGAAAATACTAAGGTCCTAAGCACACTTAAAACAACATAAAACACATGGCTGATTTTCAAGCAACTAAGTCTTATAAAACACACTAAACAATGCAAAGAAATTCATGAAACAACAAGTACAATCCCATAGCAACCTCTACAAGTTGAGGACTTCTAGGTGACTTCTTCATGACCCTTGAAACATAGGAGTAAGGGTGGTGGTGTAAGAGGTGTCAATAGTTGTCCTTCATCATCCTCCATTTCTTGAAAAGGATTCGACCATGAATCGAAGTGAGCATCAGTGCCGTCCTTGGACAACTTGATTGAGTGGAAAAGTAGCTCTCCTTTGGTAGCTAGTAGGGACGTGGGAGGTGGGCCTAGGAGGCTGGATTGTTCCAAAGAAAGGTCTGGCGTCCTTGAGCTAGATTTAGGGGTGGTCTTTGATGGGTTCCTTAAAGCCTCTTCTTCCTTTCCTTTAGCTTATTCCAACTCCTTCTGTTTCCTCCTTTTCCAAGCCTCGGCAACCTACAAATGGGTCATAGGACAAAGAGTGACAAGTCTACCGTCATGCCTAAATGAGTACCTACTAGTATAACCATCATGAGCTACTCTTAAGTCATATTGCCATGGTCTACCTAATAGAATGTGACAAGCCTGCATAGGTATGATATCACATATAATAATATCCTCATATTTTCCTAAAGTGAGTGTTACCTTTAATTGACTATTCACTTTCAATTCTTCACACTCATTTAGCCAATGTAGTCTATATGGCCTAGGATGTAAGAATGGGCGTAGTCCCAACTTAGAGACAAGCTCGGTGCTTGCAATGTTGCAACAACTCCCACCATCTATGATCACATCACACACCTTGTTCTTAACCAAGCATCTAGTATGAAATAAGTTCTCTCTTTGGTTATCATGACATAAATCAGATTTAGCATGTAAGGTGTGGTTGCAAAACAAAGAGTCTCTATCCATGTAAGATATCTCAGTGGCATCTCCTAATTCATTATCATGCTCCCTAATTTCAGGTTCTAAGGGTTTGTCATCATCATTATCAGATTTCGAGTTATATTGTCCTAGTTGATTGACTATCATTACTCTCTTGTTAGGACAATCTCGCATATGGTGACCTTTACCCTTACATTTAAAGCATTCAATGGAGCTAGACTTAACATTCGAGGAAGAGGGATTAGAGACATTCCTTTTTGTTCCTTGATAGGGTGTGTTGGCTTCCTTAGGAGGGTAGGTAGAGCTAGTGGGCTCCTTCCTTGATCCTCCCTTCTCATAAGAAGAAGGACTTGGTTCTTCACGGCCATAGCAGGGGGCTGAACGTGCATTGTTGCGCCAAGCGTCGGAGGGAGGGTTCAGCTTGCCACCTTGCTGGCCTCGGAGCTTGAACTTCGTCTCCACCTTGATGGTTAAGTGTATGAGCTCCTTCACGCTGTTATAAGGATAGAAACCAACCTCATTAGACAAATAATTGTTAAGCATACGAAGATACCTTGCCATTGTTGATTCTTCATCCTCTACAACCGATTTGCATGGCATTGAAGCTTTCCTCCGCACTCATTGAACCTTGTTTGAGGTTCTCAAGCTTTTGACGAAGGTCTCGGGTGTGATGGGGATTTAGAAAGCGGGTCCTCATGAGATCCTTCATTTTCTCCCAAGAAACTACATCTGGGTCAAGTGTTCATATCCTATCATTCACCAAGTTGTTGCACCATGCCATTTCATAACCATGGAACTCTAGGGCTACTAATTGGACCTTATTAAGCTTGGGGAAGTTGTGGCATGAAGAAATTTGTTCAATCTTAGTCTCCCAATCCATGTAGACATCCGGATCACACTTCCCTTGGAATGGTGGAATCTTGACCTTCACCTTCCCTATACCATCTCGTTCTTGCTCTCGGACTCCTTGGTCACGTCCTTGCTCACATCCTCGTGGCTGCGGTACTCCTCTCCATCCATCATAATTCATGTCATTGCCTCGGTAATCCTGAAATTCATGAGCAAACGCACGTCTATTGTTAGGATAGTAAGGAGGAGGGGTGTACTCCCTTGGGGCATAGGCCGGGTTAGGGAATGGGTACTTGGGTCTAGGTTACTGTAAAAAGGCTTGAGGGGATGGGGAGGACAGTGTGTAGATAGGTGGAGGTATGAGTACATGGGCTGTTGAGGTGGCTGCCCGGATAGGGGAGGCATTGGTGGACCATTCATGGCAGCTTGATATGCGGTTGTTGAATGCACTAATGGTGACCGACTAGCTGGGTTAGAAGAGCCTCCCATCTCAAAGTTTGAGCCTAAATGGGTAGGTAGTAGGAGAGGTAGGGTAGGGCGAGCCTCAACGGCCTCGAACATAGCATTCATCCGGTCTAAGTTGTCGTTCATATTCTTGAACATAGAGACTAACTCCTTGTGAATGGATGATGGACTCCTTTGCTCTCTCGTGGGTGACTGAGACATGATCATAACAAATCAAACAATGAACCAAGTTATGATAGGCAATAATAACTCCTCACAAGTGTTTCCCAACCCAATGTGTATGTCACTTCCTCTCTATTGATGTTGAAACAAGCTTGACTGACGGTTGCGTTGGGAGTATCAATTGCTCCTGAATTACGGTGTTATCTCAGCCTCAAGGAGTGCTAGGATCTTCCGTAACTCGGTTCTCAAATGTAAGACTCAATAAAAGAAGCAAAACAACAAAGAAACACACAAAACAAGAGAAAACAAACAAACAACACTCTAGGAATAGATTGCAAGTATGTAATGCAATTCACAATGAACTTTGAAAGTCTAGAACTCAAGAAAGAGAAGTACCTTAGGCAAAGCTGCGAATTGAGCCAATGGGACCGTTTTCCTCAAGAGAATTCAGATTGGTTCTCGGAGGTGTGAGGTCGTGGCTAAGGTTAGGGCTAGGCCAAGGTAGATGTGGGTCTAGGCAAAGGGGTTGATGGAAATTGATAGGAGATTATTATATGGTGTTAACTAGCAAATATTAGCTTAGTATTAGTGGTGTTTAGGTGCTTATCCAGTGGTATTCCCTGAATCCGGTTTGGTGTTCATTTATGGATTTGCGCGATGCTCGTAAGCGGTATTTTGTGGTTTTATCATGGAGATCCCGGTTGTGCTCACTTTTAGTGCATTCGGGATGGAGCTAGAGAGAAGGATACCATGCCTACACCAAAGGAGAAGCCGAGAGGTGAAGCCGGGCTGCCTCGACGCTTGTAGAAGACCAAAGACCAGCTCGAGAAAGGATGTCACGACTGAGAGAAGGTGTCGCGACCGAGATCCAGCCCCAGAGAAGAAGTCACGACCGACACCTACATGTCGCAATCGAGACTTAGCCTCAGTTGGCTTGTCCCGACCGAGACCACCCTGTTGCTATCGCGACCTTCCACCGACCTGGTTACTGAGGCAATATCGCGGTTGCGACCTACATGTCTCGATCGCGACCTACAGATTCTGATTTTTTTTCCACATTTTTTAGTTATTTTGATTATTAATATTTCGATTTACTACATATTATAAAAGCCTTTAGAAATTAGGTTATAAGGACCTTTGATTCTTTTTCCAACTTCATCCTTAGAAATTCAGCAGCCAAGAAGAAAGCTTCCACCTTTGTGCCACTTTCATCATCCTCCCTGGTTTGTTTTCATCCATATTATGTATTGCTTTCGATTGGCTATGTCTGGCTAAGATGCTTATAGTTCACTCTTAGGTTGAAGTCATTATTCTAGGAAAAGTTTGTGAGAATTTTTATGTTTATGTTCTAAGTTTAAATTCAGGATTGTTTTATGATCTCTTGTGCTTTATTGACTATTGATTGATCTTGATTTTATCTAGGTTGAAAACTAGGTTGATTATTATCCATCATATTGCTAGGCTTGATAATTTGATTTGAAAAGTCTTATCTTTTAGGTAGCAATCAGAATTTGCATAGACTATTTACGAGTGCTTATTTTGTAGAGATTATAAACCTGTGTCTAATATCGGTGATTTGCCATGGTATTGCATAGGCCTACTTATCTTTTATATTTATGTTGTTGTGCTTTTGAACCTTATGATTTCTTTGGTTATTGCTTACAATAAGGGTTTCTAGGACTATTTGGACTAGTTGCTATTTACGAACAAAGAGTAGGACAGCCGAATTAGATAATTAAGAATATAGGATTATTAGAATTTGATGATCAACATTCCATAAGAATAATGTGTTGATGCTAAAGGAGTGAGCTTTCCATCATTATTGTTTACAAACTCAACATTTATCACTTTATAATTTCTAGTTTAGGATTACAATCATAAACCCCCAGTTGTTACTACTCGTAGCACCAATAGAAATAAACTATCGTTCTGGCTCTATTGGGATTCGACCCCTTCTTACAGCTTTACTAGTGGATTTATTAAGTTGGGTATCTTTGATAGGAACAACGACCGTTTTACGCCTGTCAGCAATCGCATGCTCTTCGTCGTCAAAGGTTGCGCACACTATTGGATGAACCTAGGCGGCGAAATGATGAACCTCCGCAACTAGGGTTTGTGAGGCGCACTAGGGCAAGTGTTGGGTTGCGCGCTAGGCTTGCAAGGCGTGCGGGACTCAGTTTTGGCAAGGGTGACGCGGAAACTAGGGTTGGCCTTCAAGTGCACGGCAGGGATAGGGAGCAAGCAAGTTGGGCATGCAATGGAGTGAGCGGCACTTGGAGGACGCGCGGCGCTAGCTAGGTTTTGCAAAGGTGGCGCCTATGAACCTGCTCACGATTTTTGTGAACCCAGCGGCACCAATTAGGGTTAGGACACATCGCGATGCACGCTGCGAGGAGATGATGCGCGCCTTAGGGTTTGGTGTAGGTGTGCACGGCAGTGGCGTGAACCTGCGTGCGATGGCGAGGATATAGCGCGCACAACCTGAGCGATGGCTCTTAGGAGGTGATGAACCTTCCCGGGAAGATGTTGAACCTGCGGTACTAGGGTTTGCTTGAGCAAAGGCGTGACCGTGCTAGGATTTTATTTTTAAAAAAATCAGAAAACCATGGAGAGTAAAAAAGGAATAGATCCAAAAGGGGGGCTCCAACGAAAAAAAAATCGAAAAAATACGAAAAATTAAAGAATAAAAACTAGGCAAGCAAAAATGGAATAAAAAGGAAAAGGTTGGTGCCTGAAAAATAAAAAAAATGAATAGAAAAGAAAAGATCCTACCACTTAGATTTTGGTGAAAACCCGAAAGGGCGCCGGATTTACTTTGTTTTGTGATTGATTTTATTGATTGCATATCTATTGGCGCAGGAGACATAAGAAGGGAGTTGAAGGATGTCTCGGGTTCTAGGATTCACCAAGGAGGGATAAGAAGTTAGTTTTAGCCTTTTATCTCTCTACTTATGAGCTTATTGTTATCCACACTTTGCATGCTTACCATTCCATTAGTTTATTTAGTTTTGCTACATATTATCGGCGGTTGTATTAGATTCTAGGATTAGATTTCTATTTCTTGGAGTTTGATGCATATTGTTGTGGTTGTACTATGCAGAATTTTTAAATTAGGATTGGTGGTTGTGACTTGTGGATTGATCATATTATCTAGTGGTTTAGGACATTACTCGAAGAGGAGGAATAAGAAGTGTATAAGCGAGTGGGAGACTCGATTTTATCCTTATTATGTCATATTTATGTACCCTTACCCATAGAGGAGATTAGGAATTCCACATGTGCTTAAACGCACACCACTTGGTTCGATTATTACTATTATATTAGAGTGGTGACATATGAAGTGGAGAAATAAGAAGGGTTTTGGGTAGGACATCTCGGAGACATAAGGAGATAGATCGGAGTTAGGTTAGTGCTCGTTACACTTGGAGTTTGAAGTATAGTCGCTAGCAGGCTTTCTCCATACTTACTGTAGACCTTTGTGCTTTTTAGGAGGAGTGAGTTTTATTTTGCTTACTCGAGGACGAGCAAGGTTTAAGTGTGGGGAGGTTTGATAGGAGCTTATTATATGGTGTTAACTAGCGACTATTAGCTTAGGATTAGTGGTGTTTAGGTGCTTATTGAGTGGTATTCCCGGAATCCGGTATGATGTTCATTTATGGGTTTGCGGGATGCTCATAAGCGTTGTTTTGTGGTTTTATTATGGAGATCCCGTTTGTACTCACCTTTAGTGAATTTGGGATGGAGCTAGAGAGAAGACTACCACACCTACACCCATGGAGAAGTTGAGAGGCGAACCCGAGCTGTCTCGGAAGCTTATAGAAGACCGAAGACTAGTCCGAGAGGAGGTATCACGATGATAAAAGAGCTACGAAGGAAATGTCTCGACCGAGACCCGAATGTCTCAATCGAGATGTAGCCTCGACATGAAAGTCTCGACCGAGACCCAAATGTCTCGATCGAGGTTTGGCTTCGACATGAATTCTCGAGCGAGAATTGGAGGTAGCGATCAAGACCTGCGCCAAATCTAAGGAACTGGGAAAAGGTCTCGACTGAGACTCACATGTGTCGATCGAGATCACGGTGACAAACCCGGCCCAATTGCAGATCCAAGTCCGATATTTTATCAGTTTTCCCTATTTTATCTTTTATTTTCAGTTATTTTATCTCTTTTAGGTTAGGCACTATATAAACCTTTAGTTTTTAGGTTAGAAGGATCTTTTGACACTTTCACAAATTCATTCTTAGAGATTCAGCAGCCAAGAAGAAAGCTCCCACCTTTGTGCCATCTTCTACCTTCATCCTTGGTTAGTTCATCCATTATTATGTATTGCTTTCTCTTGGCTATGTCTGGCTAAGTTCCTATTAGTTCACTCTTAGGTTGAAGCCATTATTCTAGGAATTGTTTGTGAGAATTCTATTGTTTATGTTCTAATAATAATTTTAGCGTTGTTTTATATTCTCTTGTGTTTATTATCATTGATTGATATTGATTTTATCTAGGTTCGAAACTAGGTTGATTATTATTCATTCATATCGCTAGGCTTGATAATTCGATTTGAAAAGTCTTGTCTTTTAGGTAGCAATTAGAATTAGCATAGACTATTTGTGAGTGCTTATTTTGTAGAGATTATAAACCTATGTCGAGTATCGGCGATTTGCCAATGGTATTGCATAGGCCTACATATCTTTGATCTTTATGCTGTTGCGCTTTTGAACCTTAGGATTTCTTTGGTTATTGCTTACAACAAGGGTTTCTAGGACTATTTGGACTAGTTGCTATTTACGAACAAAGAGTAGGACAACTAGATTATTTATTTAAAGAGCATAACTTTTATAGAATTCGATGATCAACTTTCCATAAGAATAATGCGCTGATGCTAAAAGAGTGAGCTTTCCATCGTTATAGTTTACAAAATCCAACATTTACGTTTTTATATTGCAAGATTAGTTTTACAACCAAAACCCCCTAGTTACTACTAGGTAACACAATTGAAATAAGCTATCGTTCTGGCTCCCTTGGGATTCGACTTCGACTTACCACTTCACTAGTGGATTATTTAGTTGGATTATCTTTGATAGGGCCAACGACCGTTTAACGCCTGTCACCTACCATGCTTTATGCTCGAGCTCCACTGGCAGATGACAGCCCTTTCCGAACACTAGACGGTATGGGGACATCCCAATGGGTGTTTTGTATGCGGTGCGGTAGGACCATAGTGCATCATTGAGGCGGAGACTCCAATCCTTCCTATTCAGAGCAACTGTCTTTTCCAGCACCCCTTTGATTTGCCGATTGGAAATCTCGGCTTGACCATTGCTCTGTGGGTGGTATGCTGTAGAGATGCGCTGAGTTACTCTGTATTCTAGTAGGGCGCTCACCGTCTTGTTGCAGAAATGGGTACGCTGATCGCTGATAAGGGCCCGGGGGATTCCAAATCTAGCAAAAATATTCTCCTTAAGGAAACCTGCAACTATTTTCGAATCATCAGTTCTGGTGGCTTTTGCTTCCACCCATTTGGAAACATAGTCCACCGCAAGTACTATAAGAGTTAGGAAAAGATCCCATAAAGTCTATCCCCCAAACATCGAAAATCTCACAAAAGACCAACGGTGCTTGTGGCATTTCATTCCTTCGGGATATTTTCCCTACCTTCTGGCACCTATCACAAGATTGACAAAAAACATATGCATCTCAAAAGATGTGTGGCCAAAAGAAACATGTGTCAAGTACCTTCCTAGCAGTCTTATTGGGCCCAAAATCCCCCCCACATGCATAAGAGTGACAAAAAGAAAGGACATATTGTACCTCGTTATCCAGGATTCATCGTCGGATTACCTTATCCACGCAATGTTTCCACAAGTAAGGGTCATCCCACACATAGTATTTCGCCTCACTCTTGATTTTGTCGCATTGAGCTTTGGTGTAGTTAGGCGGGAACTCCTCTCGAACTAGGTAGTTCACAATGTGTGCGTACCATGGCTTAAGGGAGAGAAGAGCAAGCAATTGAGCTTCGGAGGTGTATATAGGAGTTTCTGGAGTCACGTCGCGATCGTGATGATGTGTCATGGTCGTGACATCAGGGTCGAGCTTAACTGCGGCCAAGTCGCGACCGCGACTTCGGTCCAGTTGTCAACGAACTCGTCTGTTTTTTGTCAGAGTCCGCCATCTCGATCATGAGGGGATATCTTGGTCGCGACACTTGCGTTATCTGGGCATATGAAATTTCAATTCGACACAAGGACTCGTCCGGGAAGTCGTACAGCCTTGGACTTGCCTCCTCACCACCATCATGAACTATGCGGCTAAGATGGTCCGCCATGGATTTCTCGGACCCCTTTTTGTCCCGAATCTCCACGTCAAACTCTCTCAACAATAAAACCCACCGGATGAGTCTAGGCTTGGACTCCTTCTTTGTCATGAGGTAACGAATAGCTGCGTGATCGGTGTGGATGATCACCTTAACGCCAAGTAAATATTGTCTAAATTTATCCAGGGCGTAGACTACCGCTAGCAACTCTTTTTCGGTGGTGGGGTAGTTCTTTTGGGCGCCGCTCAGGGTCATTGAGGCGTAGCAGATGACATGCATTGCTCGCCCAACCTTCTGGCCAAGAACGGCTCCTACGGCATAGTCGCTAGCGTCGCACATGATCTCTAATGGTAGGGACCAATCTGGCGCTTTAATGATAGGCGCAGCAGTGAGGTGTGATTTTAAAGTGTTGAATGCAAGCTTACACTCGTTGGTGAAAACAAAATCCACCTCCTTTTTCAGCAGCTCACATAGCGCTTTGATGATAGGCGCAGTAGTGAGGTGTGATTTGCGGCACCATTTCACCAGCCTCATTCTCTATTACAGTAATTCCTCCCTTCTTCTTAACGACCTGAGTCAGGCTGACCCACCGGCTGTCCGAGATTGGATAGATCATGTCGGCTGACAACAATTTGATGAGGCTTAAAGTCGAGTATCTTTGCTTTATTAAACCTCCCGAACTATGCTCGAATTCTGTTTTGGGCAGTAGCCCCACCTCTCTAACCACACGGGAAAAGAAACCTGCTAAAGCTGTGGTGCAGGTTACGAAGAAAGAAAATACAAATCCCCGGGTTGAGTCTAAGTGTGGGGAAAGTAAGGAGAAAAAGAAACCCAAGAAAAATGGGTAGTTAAGGAAGAGAATGGTCTAAGGTTCAAACCTTTCCATCCATGGTTCAAGAAGTTGCTGCTAGACGATGCGATCTGGAAGGGATCAAGTGAACATGGTTGAACTACTTAGAGCACCACGTCGAGCCACGACGGTAACGAAGGCGTTGATCGGGAGGCAACCTGAGGGAGTTTTACTAACGTTTCTCCCATTATTTTGTTTTTTTAATTTTCTTTTATAGGTAAATCATGGAGCCAGCACGAGGAGGTCATCGGAGGAGGCAAAACAGCGATCGCGTATCACAGTTACTCGTGTCATGATCGTGACACTATGTCACGGTCGAGACGCGGTCGAAATGTCACCCCCTTTGTTCACCACGATCGAAACAGCAATTCAGCATTCCATGAATCTTCTTCTTTTTCCCTTTTTATGGTGTCCTCTTTTGCTGCATTGAGGACAATGCGCGATTCAAGTGTGGGGAGAGGAGTCAACCAGCCGAGGCGTTTGTTGCTGTTGTTTTGGGTGTTTGTGTTATCTTGCTGATTTACTTATGCTTTTGAGTCATTGATGAATTGTTTGGATGTTTTTGTATCGAGTTTGTACCGGATATTTCCAGAACCTTTTCTTTATTATTATTGTTTAGAAGAAAAAAATCAGAAAAATCCAGGAGAGTAAAAAGTGATTGGATCGAAAAGGGGGGCTCCAACAAAAAATAAAAAATAAAAATAAAAAGAATAAAAACCAGGCAAGTAAAAATGGATTAAAAAGAAAAGGTGGGTGCCTGAAAATAAATAAAGAAAAAGAAAGAAGAAATAGTTCCTACCACTTTAGAATTTTGGTGAAAACCCGAAAGGGCGCCGGGATTACATTGTTTGTGATTATTTATTTGATTGCATCATTTATTGGCGTCGGAGACATAAGAAGGGAGTTGAAGGATTGTCTCGGATTTTAGGATTCACCCAGGAGGGATAAGACGTTAGTATTTAGCCTTTTATTCCTTTGTTTTTGAGCTTATTGTTATCCATACTTCGCATGCTCACCCTTTCATTAGTTCATCAGATTCGTTACACACTATTGGCGGTTGTATTAGATTCTAGGATTAGCTTTATATTTCTTGGAGATTGGATGCATATTGTTGTGGTTGTGCTATGCAAATTTCTTGATTAGGATTGGTGGTTGTGAGGTATGGTTTGATTATATTGATTAGTGGTTTAGGACATTAGTTGAAGAGGAGGAATAAAAAGTGTATAAGAAAGTGGGAGACTCGATTTTTATCTTTATTATCATTATTTATGTACCCTTACCCTTAGAGGAGATTAGGATGTCCACTTGTGCTTTATTGCACATCACTTGGTTCGATTTTATTATTGTCTGGAGTGGTGACATATGAAGTGGAGACATAAGGAGGTATTTGGGTAGTTCATCTCGGAGAGATAAGAAGATAGATTGGAGTTAGGTTAGTGTTCTCTTTACACTTGGAGTTTGAAGTATAGTTGCTAGCAGGTTGTCTCTACACTTACTGGACACCTTTGTGCTTATATGAGGAGTGAGCTTTATTTTGCTTACTCGAGGACGAGCAAGGTTTAAGTATGGGGAAGTTTGATAGGAGCTTATTTATGGATTAGCGGGTGTTCGATATGGTGTTAACTAGCGACTATTAGATTAGGAATAAGTGGTGTTTAGGTGTTAACTAGCGACAATTAGATTAGGAATAATGGTGTTTAGGTGATTAATGAGTGGTATTCCCGGAATCTAGGTTGGAGTTTATTTATGGATTAGCGGGGTGTTTGTAAGCGGTATTTGAGTGGTTTTATCACGGAGATCCCGGTTTACTCACTTTTAGTGCATTCGGGATGGAGCTAGAGGAAGTATGCCACGCCTACACCCAAGGAGAAGCCGAGAGGCTAAGCCGAGCTGCCTTGACGCTTGTATAAGACCGAAGACCATCTCAGGAGAAGCTGTCACGACCGAGATGGAGCATCACGACCAAGATTTAGCCTCAGTTGAAGCTGTCACGACCGAGACAACAATGTCGCGATCGCGACTTAGCCTTAGTTGACATGTCACAATCGTGACTCCCTATCGCGATCACTACCGGCCACGAACCTGAGAACTGGAGCAATGTCACGATCGCGACTCTCATGCCACGATCGTGACGTGGACACGGAAGGGCCTTTAAATGAAGATTTGATCTGAGATTTTATATTTTATTTCCACATCTTTTTAGTTATTTGCATTTATTTTATTTCCCTTTTATTAGAGACTATATAAGCCTTAGGAAATTAGGTTAGAACAATCTTTACATCATTATTCTTTTTCCGCATTCATTTAGAGAGAACTCAGCAACAGCCAAGAAGAAAGCTTCCACCTTTATCATCTTTCCTGGTTTGTTTTCCCATCATTCATCCATATTATTCATTGCTTTCGATGGCTATGTCTGGCTAAGTTCTCTATAGTTTACTCTTAAGGTTGAAGCCATTTTTCTAGGTGTATTGTGAGAATTCTTATGTTTATGTTCTAAAGTTAATTTCAGGATTGTTTTATGATCTCTTGTGCTTTATTGTTTTTATTGATTGATCTTGATTTTATCTAGGTTGCAAACTAGGTTAATTATTATCCATCATATTGCTAGGCTTGATAATTCGATTTGAAAAGTCTTGTCTTTAGGTAGCAAGCAGAATTTGCATAGACTATTTACGAGTGCTTATTGTGTAGAGATTATAAACCTGTGTCGAGCATCGGCGATTTGCCAATGGTATTGCATAGGCCTACATATCTTTGATCTTTATGCTGTTGTGCTTTTGAACCTTGGGATTTCCTTGGTTATTGCTTACAATAAGGGTTTCTAGGACTATTTGGACTAGTTGCTACTAACGAACAAAGAGTAGGACAACCAAATTAACCAATTCAGAATATAAATTAATAGAATTCGATGATCAACATTCCAATTGAATAATGCACTGATGCTAGAAAGAGTGAGCTCCATAATCATAATTGTTACAATCCAACCTACATTGCTTTTACTTTTACTCAATTGCTTAGTTACTAGAATTACACAATCAAAACCCCCAACTATTACTACTTGGTAGCACCATAAGAAATAAGCTAACGTTCTGGCTCTCTTGGGATTCGACCCCTACTTACCGCTTTACTAGTGGATTTGTTAAGTTGGGTATCTTTGATAGGCACAACGACTTTAAGCCTCATCAAAGTCATTGTGCCTATCAAAGATACCCAAAATTAACTAATTTGGAATATAAGTTAGTAGAATTCGATGATCAACATTCCATGAACAATACGGTGATGTTAGAAGGAGGGAGTTTCATATCCATAATTGTTTACAACCCAACCAATATTGCTTTGATATTTGCTTAATTGCTTAGTTAGTTAAGATCATACAAAAAACCCCAATTGTTACTACTTGGTAGCACTCTAGGAAATAAACTATCGTTCTGACTCTCTTGGGATTCGACCCCTGCTTATCGCTTTACTAGTAGATTTGTTAAGTTGGGTATCTTTGATAGGCACAAAGACTTTAAGCCTCATCAAATTTTAAGTCACGATCGTGACATTGCTCCAGTTCTCAGGTCCGTGGCCGGTAGCGATCGTGATAGGGAGTCGCGATCGTGACATGTCAACTGAGGCTAAGTCGCGATCGCGACATTGTTGTCTCAGTCGTGACAGCTTCAACTGAGGCTGAATCTCGGTCGTGATGCTCCATCTCGGTCGTGACAGCTTCTCCTGAGATGATCTTTGGTCTTCTACAAGCGTCGAGGCAGCTCGGCTTCTCCTTGGGTATAGGCGTGGTATACTTCCTCTAGCTCCATCCCGAATGCACTAAAAGTGAGCACAACCGGGATCTCCATGATAAAACCACTCAAAACCGCTTACGAGCATCCCGCTAATCCATAAGTAAACTCCAACCTAGATTCCGAGAATACCACTCGTTAAGCACCTAAACACCACTATTCCTAATCTAATAGTCACTAGTTAACACCATATAATAAGCTCCTATCAGTATGGATGACATTACTGCAGTGGTCGTCGAATCAATACTTTAGCTCCTATGTACCTACAATCATCAAAGCACGGGTGTAGACTCCGACTCTACTAAAAACGATGCAAGACTATATAATACTCTAAACTGAATCAACAATGACATCAATCATTCCCCCTAAACTCGAGCTACGTTTATCCTATGCAAGTGCATGACACTGAATCTCTAAACTATGCAAAATATATCTTTATCTAAATAATATATGAAGGATGATAACGCAAGATCAACTAAACTACTCATTCTTGTTCTCAATTGCTTCATAATCTATGAAAATAATGCAAGAGCTCCAACACCATTGAAAGCATATTAAACAAACCATAATTCAACTCAAGTAATACCACATGTAACTTTCTATTGCTTCTTTTCATCCTATTCATGTACTTCTTATTCTAAAACCACTTATTAAGCATCAGGTCCATCCGTCTTACAGTCCGGGCCAATTTGTACTTAGGCCTCGAACTCATCCGTTTTACGGTCTAGGCTGACTTCTTTATCAACTTATTCATTCAGGTAATGGGTCCGTCCATTTTACGGTATGGGCCGTCTTCTTTCTCCGCATACTATAATGAAAAAGGACGGAAGCAAACTAATAATGACAAATGGTAAAAATAGAGATGAGATGGTATACTTGCAATCTTATTATTGGTCCTAATGCATCCTAATCATAATCCACATGCTCAAGTCAAAGTCCTCAATTTGATCAATCATATCATCATCATACAAAATTGCAATATCAACAATCAAAAACATAGTAGAAAGATCCGAACTCAATGCACCATTGTAGAAGTTCACAAAGCATCAAATAAGGGGAAAATATGATAGCCAACTCTAAAATTTCAAATAAGGGGAAAACTGACTCAAAAATTCAAAAACAAGGATAGGTAAGGTATAATTCCCCTCCATTACACTTAAAGTACACAATGTCACTATTGTGAAATAGAGAACAAAGATACAAGATAGATGGAAGTGGAAAGATACCTCTTTTCTGGGGTTGCCTTCCGAGCAGCGCCTTGATTAGATTCGTAGGCTCGACTTCATCCATATCACTTGCAAGTTCAGCGGGTAAATGATTAATAGCATGGGTTTTGACCATAAAATGGTCAACACCAAAATCGATCAAATTAAAAACACAAGAAAATAAATTTAGACTCCCCGACAACGGCGCCAAATTTGACAAGGCCAAAACGGTCCTTATGCCTGTCAAAGCAATATTTATACCTCACTAACACCTCTAAAAGTAGAGTGGCAATCAAGGGTCAATCCCTCATAGAGTCAGGTAATCAATTCTAAGATACACTTAAGAATGATAAAAAGGGGAGGGAAATTGGATTGATGATAAACTACTAATTTAGTGAAGGAAAGCAACAGAGAAAATACCTTACTCTTCGAGTATCCACACAACGGAATGATTGGTTCAATCATTGACTTCTTAATTTCTTCGAGTTCATTCTACTGATTGATTATGACAAACCAATTGTTATCTCATGTTCTATCAAGTACATTATGCAGGCATAAAGAACATCACAAGCCTCACTATTCGTCCATGTACAAGATCAAGAGAACACGGCATACTGCCTTATGCCAGACACTCTATTTTGTTAAACCCAGTTTAACAAAACACATCTTCAAACACTGAATGAAGTGGAGATGTCATTGAAACTAACTGCTATACACATCTCAAGAACAAGAAGAGTTATTTCTGAAGAACATCTTCCATCAAGAACAGAAGAGGAACACCCAAACGCAAGGAAACATCGGCTTTCAAGTTGGTGGTTGATTTGAGCATTTGAATTTTGAAAGAGGTTCATGTGCTCTGTTTATGGATAATCTAAGAATAAGAATGAAGTGTGTAATGTGTGTAATTCCTGAGTTTCCATGTAAGATTGATTTCGCATTTTTGACTTGAGCCGTTTATGGAAACTCCTCAAATCAAGGGCGTAAATCATGAAGCCCGAAGATGTTACAAGAATCAATTCTTGGAACATATAAATAATGTGCATTATCCTTCACTTAGTTCTATCGGTTTCCAAAACAAAAAGAGAGAAAACTAATAATCGATCAAGTGTTCTTTGTTGTGAGAACAATGAACAACTTGTTCTCTTTTGTTGGGAGAGTTAGAGAATTAGGAAGTCTAGAGTGTGTGATCTCCTAATTGTTGTAATCGATCTATCAATATAAACATGGTTTCGAAATCCTTTCGAAAGAAAGGTAGTGGGTTTTTATCCTGGACAACTACTTGGTTGTTAAAGGTTCCTAGTATAAAGAACATTGTTCGCTTTTGAGTTGAAAGTTTCTTCCTCATCTAGGGAATAGCTCCTTGTTTCTTAGATTTACTTAAACATGTCCGGTCCTACATTCACCTAAAGAATTCATAATTGTTTTGTTATTTAAATAGAAGCCATAATTGTTTGGTCTACTAATACCCTACTAGGGAAATGATATCGCAAATTAACCAGAAATCACTTTGTAAGAATCGATCTATCACGGCAAGTAATCAAAATCAATAAAGGACACAAGAGTGATTATGCAGTTCAGGAAAATGCCCCACGTCTTCTGAGCCTCAATGGATGACTAGACCCAATCATGCATTATCAACACATGTATAAAGGATGGTTACACAAGAACAAAGTGGCCATTACAACAACTAGAAAAACTAACAAGATAGATATTGGATCTAGAAGGAAGAGCCAACCAGGAGAGATAAACCCCCCATTCAACAGCTCTGGAGACTTCAGTCTCGGAAATCTTGACCTCGAACCACTGAATAGTAACGCGCCAACTATGGAGTCGATGAAGCAACACCACGAATGCCACCGAACTCGAGTGAGAAGCTCAATCTCTCTTTTTCTGTAAGTGAAGCGGCAGAACGTTTGGGTAATCTAAACCCTAGCTCTCAAGAGAGCTTATATACATAGGTCACTCAAGATAAAAACAAGCTCGTGCATCTTCAGACTTGAATCATAACCAATGAGCCTGTCTCACTTACGTGTACCCCAATCCAAGCCCAGAAGTGTCATCCAACCCCCCCCCCCCCCCCCCCCCCCCAAGTCCGGGGTTGCAATAATTTGGACTAGAGACCAAGTGTTGTACCTACCAGCTTCAATACTACATTTGCTATACCAAGTCCTATATGCAATATTAACAACTACGATCAATTACATAACATGAAACTTAGTAGTAGATATTTTACTTTAACAACTAGTTGTAGTTGAAGGTTTCCTGTCTAAGTAACATAATATTACTGTAAAATATGTTATTCTTAACTACTTCACTATTCCAATGTCCCTTGTGCTAACACGCCCTATTTAACGACATCCATTTCTCCATTCCTATAATTTAGATTCTTGTGAGAATGGAGTATTAAATCCATGTTGGTCGTGACGAGCAGCGCAACAATCAATCCCCTCATAGATGACAACTTCACTTACAAAGTTCATCGGAAACGAGCAGCACTACACTAATCTCATTCTTCAATTGCACACCTCTTATCGATGAGGTTCACCAACCAACACTATATATCCAAACTTGCGACACTGAGCACCCACCTAACCAGCTCAACCTCATATTTCGAAACCTCAGAGTTGCATCCATATCTTGTGGAGAAAAGTGGAAGGGGTGATGATGAATAAGGGAGAAAAATTCAAGGAAGAAAAGGTGATTAGGCAACAGGAATGACGATTAGTGGTACGAGGAAGAGTAAAAGAATCGGAAGTGGGGATACGAGTTTAGAGTCATAAGTTTGCCACAAAAGGCCTTGAAGTCTCACTTCAAAAAATTAGCTTACTTTCACTTTTTGTAATCCCCTCCCCCCAATAGGTTCTCACTCCTCATCGACCACACTATTGTCACAAACTTGTGAAAATTTGTCAATGGCTTGCATTGTATAAGCTATCAAATACTCGCAAAAAAATCATAAAACTATGTACTTATTATAACAAATTGTAATGTTCCAAATTTTCACAAACAAAATCTCATCGCGTCATTCCATTCTTTTCGGAAGCCCATGGTTTTGTTGTAGTCCCAAAACATTATCCTTTTTTCTAAGGAAGCCCACGTATCCAGAGTCGCGTTATCTCCTTATTTTCATGGGTGCTTGTTACTATCCAAATTCTCTAAACTTCATCCCTAGACTCCCTATGGAGTCTTTTTTGAATGATCTCGAGCACCCTAAGATTGTCCTGAGTGTCAAGTATCATCCCTTCATTTTCCCTAGAAGTCTGGGGCTATAGGAATTTCAAACATCATCCTCATGGGAGACTCGGACAATTAGAATAAAATAATCCTATTATTTCCATAAGACTGTGAATGTTGAAATCTCAAACATTCATCTCATATTTTTCCTTGGAGCTCGAGACTGTCCTGAGTCCCGCAACATCATCTATTCTCTGGAAGTTCAAAACTGTCGTGAATCCTAAAACACCATCCCTATTTTACATGTATACCAAGTGTGGTGACTTAAAATATACAACATGTGATCCTTTAATCTCGTGTTATTAATCATAATGGGATTAGTGATGTTGGAGTTCTTATTAGGAATGATTTGGGTCACACTATTTCTATTATAGGGAAACTACTCAGAGCACTCCGCGCCTCTAGGCTGGAGTTAAGGCTCTTATTATAGGTGTGCATAGTGGAATAGGGTGTGGTATAAAGAAATTATTATTGAAGGAGACAATCTTCTTGTTACTAATAGCTTTAGAAGACAAAAAAGGGATACTTCTTAGGAGATATTCATGATCATTAAGGAAGTCAAATCACTATTACAACCAGTGATCTAAAATATGGAAAAACCGACCACCTAGGCACCGCCTAGGTGCTAGGCTTACCTCCCCTGTCCCGATTAATCTAATACCAAAATGCCTAGGTGTTGTTCTAAAATCGGCCACTTAGGCAGGCTATTTAGGTCTAGGCGAGTCTAGGCAGACTAAGTGGGTTAGACGACCTAGGCGGGATAGAATTAGGCATATTTAATGATCATGGGGTGTAATGGTTGTCATCTAGACTAGAAAGACTTGACATATAAACCGTAATAATAAAAAAGTTGTGGTGAATTAATTCTAAGGTTTCTGGTTATTTTTAGTATTTTTAAATAGCTCGTATAACGTAATAATTGGGTAACTTATCATAATAGACTTTCTAGTGAAAGGGTACGCACAAGGATGTGGGTTCATAATCAAAGGATCTGTACTTCGCTCATCAATCAATTGAATTTATTTACGCACATTGATACAATTCACAAACCAAAAGGTTCATTTATTATGAAAATGTACCATGTGAAAATGAATTATTAATTGAGATTTAAGAAAAACCATCAATCCTTCATTTGTTTAAGTCTTACGGTACACATATTTCTACTCATTTCTCTCCTTTCTCCTATTGGGAATTGAGTCATAACAACCTAAACTCTAGCCATCATCTTCCATCTTCTCTTCCCCCACTCCCTCCTCTCTCCCTCCTCGTTGTTGACTGATGCTATGACCACCGCTGACTTTAGTATGATGGCTCGCATAATCTTTGTTGCTTTCTTCTATACTAGTATATAAACATTGAATTTTGCGCTGAAGTGAGAGAAGGACGAAGATGATTAGTGAATTTGGTTATGAAACTAAATTGTAGGTGCTAGTTGCTACTCTACCTCAGCAATCATAAGCTAGATTTACCCTACTTAAATTGTTCTTGTTCATCAACTTTTGTGTCTCGGATGTGCAAGATCTATGATTGATTGAGTGATCAAACTTGTTGTTTTGCTCTATTGCAAGAGCATATGCATACTCACAAGCAAACATATGTTCAATTAAAAAATTCTCATGAACTCTCGAGTAAGCTACTGAGTATGTATAAATTGACAATCAATCTAATGCATACTCAAGACAAAACTTATGCAGATTTATGACAAAACTTATACACACTCAAGATAAAGATTTCATATTGACATGCAAATCTATGTGCAATTGAAAAGATTGTCATCAACACCTGGCTATCAATGAACACACTAATAATAAAAAAAAATAATGCACACTCAAAGCAACCTAATACCTACTCATAATCTCAATAATGCACCTCAATAATGCACATTCGTTTATGGCAAGCCAACGTATACTACTTCACAAACCAATAGCAAGTAACCAATATACACTTGCTAGCACAAGATATCAAAACTAAAAGGCCAGCCCATATTTATTCTCAATTGCCAAATGAGGTGATTATGGTTACTGGATAAATCTACACATTTATTCGATAGTTTTTATTTTTTATCCCTAGGTCAGAAAAAAAAAATGACTAATGAAAATCAATTCCAAAGAACTACGCATTTAGTTAGTTTTTTTTCCCTAAGATAATTAAAATCATTTTAAGTGGTAGGCAACAATCATGCCAAAAAGGAGAGACAAACAGCAAAATCAGTCAGTGGAACGTGAAGTTCTTTACTCGGTTTGATGTACATCTTAACCTGTTTCTTCTGACTAACGATTTATATCAAGTAATCGAATTCCTTTACTTACACAAAAAAAAAGGGTAGCAGCTATAGTAACGGGATAAAGGAATGTTCATGATTCATCATTATCTACTTGACTTTGTGATTATCCAGACTGGGGTTAAGTTCAAGCAGCTCGGTATTCCTGAAACTTCCAGCCGCCATTTGCAGAATCGGGCTCCAAAATTCTTTTCATCCATTTGACACGGTTCAGAAGCTCCTCCATGTCAATGATCAATGACTCAACCGAATCGCTCGTTGACGAGTTCAAAGGTATGTTCTTAATTAGCTGAACTCTCTTCTCCTTCTCAGGAGGTTGCTGATCTTCGCGGAACGCGCTCGGCCCACTGTCCTTGGCTTGTGTTGGTATCGTCTCGTTAGCACTAGCATTTTGCTCTTTTGGACCTGCACTATCCGTAATTTTCTCTAGAATTACCGTTAACAATTTATTTACAGCACAATTAAGCGAGGGAAATTACCTGGTTTAATCAGTCGGGCACATGGACAGTAATTATCATTTCCCTGACAACAACAAGAACAAATTATTAGTGCATGTAAAAGGGCAATGACGCAATTAGTAGAGCTTGGGGAGGATGATTACCTTGTCCTTAGGGAGGGGCACTGTCCAACCAGATTTCCGTGACCAATTCAACGACGGCCGTAAATCCTTGCATAAGGCTTCATACACCGTATCTTCTCCCATAGGCTTAGCTGGCGACTTAAGCTAGATTACAAAGGAGTTTTGATCACTAAGGTTATTATAATAAATGGTACAAGCCGAAAAAATTAAGTGTAACATTGGACTATCAATATTTATGAAATAACGCGAATAACGCAACTACTTTACTGTTTTCACTACAAAGTTTATATTACCAAACAACCCCTAAATAAGGAGACTGTTTTTTTGAGTTATTTGCTGAAACCTATATAAATATACTATAGTACAATATTGCCTATGGAAATCAACTCATTCCTTTCTTTTATATATGTACTAAGGAATTAGGTTCTGCTGAAAATTAAACCTTAAAATACGAAAATTTCGTAGCCAAACCTCTCTATCCAAATAATGAACGTAGAGAGATAAAAATATGAACATAATTCATGAATTTATCAACCTAGGGGAAAAAGAAATTTTGAGTTATTTACAAAATTGTCACCACGTCACTTTTTCGTCATTTTTTGTTTTTTAGTAGTTCGCGAATTCATATTCTATCATAATTTGGATGTTGAGGTTTGACTGTGAAATTTTTCGCATTTTAAGGTTTAATTTCAGCAAAAACTTCCCCGTGTACTAAATAAACTAATTCTGCCTCCAAACATTAACAATAACCAGCAGGTGTACATAAAAACGCATCATCTTACCTGAACTTTGTCATCTTCAAGAAACTTAATAATTGTTCCGGACCAGTAAGCCCCATCGCAGAGCCAATCAACTAAATCTCCAACCTTCCAGGCACCGTTTGTCACAACAACAGCCTCTGAAAGTGAGTTAACATCTGGAGCTTCACTTTCACTATGAACTGGAGGATACTGCGGTCGCAGCATCAATTCCATTTTCGGGCCTTTTGACTTAGATGGGACTTTGTGATGTAATGATTTCATCCATGTGATTCCTAAACAATAGCTTATAAAAGTTAGCACTGTGCAAACAAAAAGGCAACAATTGTAACAAACAAAAAGTTATGTAGTGACAGAACATGAAAGGTGAACATACAGGCCAGGTCAAGTAATTGAGTTACATTATTATATGGTTTAAGAATGAACTGATGCAAAAGAAAAAAGGGTTTCAAAATTCCAAGCCATCCTAACATGTCTCATCTCAATCTGTCATAACTAAAGATGGATTAAGTTTTCTTCACTATTACAGCATATATCATCATTCTTAAACCATGGTGTTGAAAATCAAAATACTTAAGTAACATAGAGTGTGTGTTTTTCTCAAGCTACTGTGGCAGTTTATGTTGGCAGAAAATTGATTACCAGAAAGTATCCAATGCCAAAAATCAGTTCAATTAACTGAATTACTTATAGTTGGTCAGATGAAAGATATAAACACAGGAATTTTAATTCAGACATAAGACACTTATGGTCTCAAATTCGATAAAATAAAAGAGGACATGCTAATATTGAGCAGACCGACACAAGATCAATAATATAGGTGGAAATTACCATCCTCGACGTAGTCATATAAATCCAGTCCAACTCCCTTTTTACTAGTCCCCTTTATCTGTAGAAATCAGAAAGAGTATCATAAGGTCAATAAAAGAGAAGATCATTCCACTTGTAAGATGTAGGCATAGGATGTCAGAGATATTCAAAAATATACAAACTTAAAGCATAGAAGAAACAGATAAAGCTTAAAAATCAAAAGTAACTCAAAGCTACAAGCAATTGATCAGACAGGAAAAGTTTAGTATGATAGGTTACAACTTCATTGGCAAATGATATATAGATACTATAACCTAAGAGATTATAGAGAGATGTTATGTGTAGTACTACACTCACTATTTATTGACAGTGCTAAGAGCTAGTCAAGAGTCCTTTAACTACACCGAACAACTATGTAAGAAAGCTTAAGACAGAAACTGCAGAAATTTCAACGCCCTAGTTTCAGACAGAAGATTTGAATACCTAATGACAGGGTATGACAATGCTTTGCAATGAAAAGTGACATAAAAAGATTCTTGGAACTTCAAAGTAATTGTATAAGAAAAGTACCTCGCAACGAAACCAGGCACCTCGATAACCTGGTTGAAAAGATTTAAGCTCTACGCGGTCCCCAACCTTAAAAGGCAGACCTCGAAGCTGTTCCATTTCCTATAATGACGGTACCTACAAAGCAATGGCGGCTTCAAGTTTAATCTTCCGTTCGAAAGGAAGGTAGAGAAAAGAAAACGGACAGTTTATCAACCTCCGATCATTATATAGTCCTCATGATCAAGATGAGAAATCGATTCAGACTTTGCAATTTTTTAGAGAAATCTGAATAAGAACTGCCTGAACCACTCACCGTAAAACGCCGAAGAGAAAGATGCGTGACGGGCACCGACACCGGGTCACTGAACCGGGATTGATCCCTAGGGTTTTACTACACAAGCTCAGTCGAGGGTTGCGGGAAGAGAACAAGTGAGGTTTATTACTCACTCCGTCCTTTATATGGACTCCGATTAGGGTTTTCGAAACAAATTAAGGAAAGAAGAAGAAAAAAAAGTAAAAAGGAGATATTCCCTCCGGCCCAATTTGATCTTTTCATTTCCTTTTAGCTCTTTTGTCAAGACATGTTTTATTTTGTAAGTATCTCTAAATATATGTGTATAAAAATTATGAAATTTGGATATTTTTAAAGTACTCGTCGAGACGAATAAAACAAGACCACACATGACTATGTATTTCATATACATCAGGAGAAAACGCGAAGATTCTTTACAAGTGTGAATAGTGCTCGAAAAAGAAATGGGAAGATCAAATTGGGACGGAGGGAGTAGTAAATTAAAAACTAAAATGATTTGAGGATAGATAGAGAGAAGAAGAAAAGAGGTGAATTAGAGCCCGTTTGGATACACTAACTTATAAGTTAATTATGTGTTTTTTAAGTTTATTTTAGACAAGTGTTTATTAGGGCGAGAAGTTAGTGCTTGTTGGTTTACGATTATTCTAGACTCTCTCCTTCCGCTGTCTCCCCTCCAGTTCTTCCCCTCTAAATCTTCTTCATGTCAATACGTAGTAAACAGTACTGCCAACCTCATCCGTTTTGACACCATTCACTATTATAGTCCTCGGAACTCCTACTACGCTTTGATTTCTCGGATTTTGCCACTAGATCTGGAATTCCGACGCCAATTTCTGATTTATTTGAATCTGACCTACCTAAAGAAATGGCCGACCAAGACACAACTGAACAAGAAGGGAGGTTGCCGTTGTCACCTGTCTTTGTTCATGGTGGCGGTCACTAGGTGTAAATCAGATGATGGAGCGAGCAAAAGTCAATCTTCATTGGGCTTTCCCAATTTTACAATCTTTGATTTCAATGTTTAAACTCAGTCAGGTCAATAGCCAATTTGCAATCTTGACACAGGCGAGAGGGAATTGCGACGAAATGGTGGCCAGTAGCTAAGTGGTGTTGATTTATGGTGAGAAGCCACCGAACCATAACATTGAAAGGGGGTGCTGCCTTGAGAAAGAAAGGGGTAAAAAGTTTTTATGTGGAGAAGAACATGATATTCCAAACAGGTTTTATGAATGTGTCACTTATAAATGAAATTCTGTTTTATAAAACATGAGTTAATGTAATCCAAACGGACCCTTAATAAAGAGAGAGTGTGGGAAGAAATGGACTGAGAAGTGTAAAATTATATTGAATTAGTCAAAATTGGGTATAGAAATTTTGTTAAAATGGAAAGTGAGATCTATATTTTGAGACATTGTAAATGGAATACGGGATCTATATGGAAGTAAATGATTTCAAGTTAAATTATATTTTTATTTTATTCTTAAATAAACTTCATCTCGACTCTAGGCATTATTTTCTGTTAAAAAAATTATACCCTCATAATCCTCAAATTCATTTAATTAAATAATTGTATCTTAATTCTAATCAATTTCTTTTATTTCTTAGTTTTTATGTGTTACAATTCCTTCAACTCTCTGTTTATATATTTTTAACTTCCTTATCACTGGTAATTCTTCATCTCCTTTGCTCTTTCATCTTCCTCAATTAATTGCGTCTTTCGTTATGTATGAACGTTATGAATAGAAATCTTCCATTTTTAGTTATAGGTATGGCACTATTCGCTCGTTAATTAACATTGTCCTTATCTGTTAATTGGGCTTCATCATGTATGAATGCTACAAATAGAAATCTAAATATCTTATCTTATCCTAATCATATCCTAATCCAAATCATATCCTATCTTATCTTAATCCTATCCTAATCTATTATATATAATAGTTAGGTTGTATCATTTTCAGTAAATGTCTAATTGAATGCCAAAGTAATGGCATTTAACAATTCAATTCATCCGGCAAAAGTAATGGCATTTAACGCAGAAGTTACAAGAGTTCAAAAACAATAAATGACCAATAACTCATCCTACTAAAAATTAATGGAGTATTTTAAAAAAGAAATGTATTATTTTTAACTTAGTTTTGTACATAATTTATAATTCCATACAAGTATCAAATTACATAAAAAATATTTATCCGCTGATAAAAATATAAACATTTTATCAAATGTTGAGTAAAGCATATTAAAGAAATCACAATCGCAAAGTTCAATTGTATTATTTGAAAATAATGTTTAATATGTAATATTATGTTTATATAAACATTTTATCAAATGTTGAGTAAAGCATATTAAAGAAA